>NW_022992244.1:740188-781744 GCF_902827175.1 Gymnodraco acuticeps
CTTTTGTGAAGGATCACATGTCGACAGCTTTAAGAGCAGTTGTGAAGTCATCCCGGACACATTAGGGTTAGACAGTTCGGACAACATTTGAAGGAAACCACATCATTTAAGAAGTGTGTGTGCCTTGTGGGTCACATTGAAGGACTTCCTACTTAACCCTTTGACACCTCTGTGTTTCACACCCAGAAGATATACCTACAAGTTCTCCAACACCACACCGCTCCTCCGCTCCCTTCACTGGCTGCCCGGATCAGCTTCAAGACACTATACTGGCCCACCGTGATGTAGATCGATCCAGTCCTTCGTTCATCCAGGAAATGGTTAAACCAAACACTCCAGTACGTGCCATTCGCTACACATCAACCAATCAGCTCGCTATTCCCTCACTACAAGTTGGACCGAAGAACCTCTCGACAAGAACATGCCTGTTTGCTATCCTCGCTTCAAAATGGTGGAATGATTACCCATTGACATCAGAAAGTCACATATGTTCCGTCGCAGACTGAAAACCCACCTGTCTCGCCTCTACCTTAGCCATCAAATATAACACTAAGTAAAATGGTAGCACTTAAAGGGTTTAGCCCATTTGAAACAAATGCACCTGCACTTACAATAGTTTTGCTTGTTTGAAGCTAATTTACCTTCATGTTTCTTTTTGTTCCGAGTTTGTATCTAACTGGTGTATTGCACTTTAGTTGGATAAAAGCATCGATGATAAAAATGAAAGAACTTACAAACATAAAAGGCATTTACTGTACATTAACTTGTATGTTGACACTAATTTAATACATTTCAAAGGGCCACATTACTAATGCTACACACGCCAACATTAAACAACAAAGCGTTTTATGAGGCTTCCCGTCAAAAGTGGCAACAAAGGGTTGTGGTAACATTTACACAGCCGAGCTTTCATTTTCCCCAAGACTGAAGGGCGAGGAAGTGACATCTCGGTGCTGTAATGATTATAGAAGCCTAGGAGCGATACAAGTCATCCATCAAAGTCACAGTAGCCAGATGAAAAGCAGCGCACGGACGCAGACGGTAAAGACAGTCTGCTGCCGGGTAAGAAACTGTGGTGTCGTGGACAGTGACGAGGCGGCGTCTTCTCACTGACAATCAGGGACGCCTTTGCATGAGTGTGCACCCTGAGGATGTTTATGCACAAAGTTATCAGATAAAGGGTACTTACGTTCAGAGTTAGCTGCTTGGCTCTATTTCTTATAAGAAAAAAAATGCAGTGAAGAAATTGCTAAAATAATGCAAACCCGGTCCAAAGTTCCAACACAAGTCCAACATTCATCCATTTAAACCCTGTAAACGACTCCTATCATATCTGTCTGTACTGGGAGTGTTTTGTAGCTTACAATTATTATTTAAGTAAGTACTGCTTACATGTCTAATATCACTTGATAATATTGATATAGCAACTGATGATTTGCTCTGCTGTATGTTCTTTTGAAGCTACCCACAAGTATGTGTATAGTAGTTTTCTTATGATAGAAGTGCTGCATGATACTAACTGTCCCTCCAGATAATAAGGAAGATATTTGTATGCCAGTCACAGGCTTCAGTGTGCAGTAGCTACAGCTGAACCGAGTGGGCAACATATTCATAACACCCACATCAAGATCACCACCCTCAGCCTGACATTGCTGGTCTTTACTAGCACAGAGAAACCAAAGGCCATGCAAAGCAATTATCCACACAGTTATCTGCCAAACAGCGTCAACATCACTCTGGTGCCAAGGAATGAGAATGCCTGAGAAGTCTGACTTCATCAATAAACAAGCTTTGCTCTGTAAAACAAGTTAACATCCTCCCTGACAATAAGCTGCTTGTTTTTTAGTTGTCAAAATAACAAAGATATGTTTTGTATTTGATTTCTGAGAGTGTTTGATCAACACAATGATATCGGCTTTCCAAATTAAGGAAGTATTGGTGTGAATTATCCCACAAACTAATCAGAACATTATTTATTTTTTATTATTAGAACACAACAATTAATAGGCCCTATAATGCTTTTTTTGGGGGTACCCTTTCCTGTAGTGTGTTATATAGGTTTGTGTGCATGTCAATGGTCTGCAAAGGCTAACATTAAAAGAAAGAGGTTGCACAGAGGTAATAACGTCAGAAGTGCCGTCTCATCCCTGTTAAGATAAGCGGAACAGTTTTTCATAAACCAACCACTGCACTCTCACAAATGTGCTTAATTTCAATGATGCCTTCAACTCCAAGACAATCAATTATTCAGTTACGAGTAAACAAAAAACAAGCTTAGGACCTAGATGTCCGCCCGGCTGTTTCATTCTGGCAAATCTGGCAATAACGCTGAACAAATTTGAAGAACACACATTTAGTTTTCTTTCCATTTTGTTGCCAAGCCATGTAGAGTGTAGCCCAGTGGAACAAACTATCTTTCAAGCCCGGACACAGACCTAACTAAAATGTGTTCTGCAGGTTATATAACTTTCTCTTCTTTGAAAAAATGAAAGATAAAGGTCACATTTTCCATCCAGGCAGATAACACTATAAGAACATCAAAAGGACAGAGTAATAGAGAGGTACAGGAGGACAGCAAATGCATGGTTGACTGGATATAAACACACTACAGAGCACTTTAACACATGGCAATAAAGCCAAGCTTAGTGAAAGTAATGCAGATGTCTGCTGCCTCGTATATCCTTTGCTCTTTGTTACAAACAGGCATGGTGGTGCATCACGTGGGTATACAAAGCCTAAAAAGCCACACTTTGGAACAACATGTTCTACTAGGGTCAAAGACAAGTTGAACAGCGTGTTCATCTTCATGAACATGCTGTACAGGTACAAGACTGCAGGGTGTGCAGAGTCTATCAAAGACAGTCCTCCTTTTAGTTGCGCACTTGGACACAAAAAGGCATGAATACATTTAAGATGTTCTCTCTGAAGTTACAAGCATGTCACTGCAACGTCGCTGCATACTGTCGACTAGGGCTTGTAAGTCATGGATCTGTATAAAAAAATGTTTACATTCTCAAATGTGCATGAAATATAAAAACGTCATATCCACTTAGCAGCACTCCTAACACTAGGATGGGTCAAATGCAGAGAAACAATTTCCCCACGGGGATTAATAAAGTATATCAATATCAATACTTACATATCACACAAACAGTACAGCTATAGCCTGCAATCTCAAAATGACATCACTCTGTCCGTCCCCTCAGTGCGCACGGTGCTTGGGAAAAAAGCCATATCATACTCTGCCCCCTCGACACTTCAGCAGGAACTTAAGCTGACCAGTTTGATACCCATCACAGATTTTAAACTCATTTTAAAAAAGCTGGAGAAGTCATCTGTGGGTGTTTGCACCTGCTATATCTGACCACTTTCCACGATGTTTTATTTGAGTGTTGCCTCTGTGTTTAGTGTCCTGTCTGTCTGTAACTTTGTGTGGTGGTGTTACCACTGAACAGGTCTCTCTTGAGAATGAGCCCTTGTGTCTCAATGAGATTCACCTGTATAAATAAAGGCTAAATTAAAAAATTAAAAATGTGGCAAACATACACGTTTTCTAGCTACAGGTGGTCAAACTACAGACACTAGTGAACAAAGTGATGGCTAAACCTCTTCTAAATGTCTTTACTTACTTCTTGTAACCATAACTGATCTACTAAATATTACAGTTGGCATTAATTGTTCAGAATAAAATGTCAGAAAATAGTGGGGGAAAAAGAAATAGCTTTTGAGGAACATATGCGACTACCACAGTTTTTTTTGGGGGGGAACAAATATATTCTAATATTTATCCAGCAAGACGACACTCCAACCAGGCTTCGATGCTGCTGCATTAGGCTGACGTGGAGGGAGTTGTTAAAAGCAGCGTTTAACAAGCGCGACAGGCAGTGGTGCTTCTGTACGCACAGTTTAAGATGATCAAACACTACGGATCAACCCATGTGATGTCCTTTTAACAGAGGATGTGTCTAATCTGAGAGCAGTGCAGCTCCCTCCCTGCTGACAGTTGAACCCTGGGCTCTAGACAGCATGGGGTTCATCATCAAAATGTTAACGGCTGCCATTTGCCAGCGCTAATATGGAAACACAGAGAACAAGGCATGAATACATTAACATTAACATAATTGTAATGTTTTGCAAGTTTTCTAAAAATAAAACAGCTTGGTAAACAGTTTGCTCTTCCATTCCCCATTATCTATTTTAGTAACAAGGCAAACTGACTACTTAAGAAATGTTACGAAAAAGCTTATGCATACTTTGTGTTTGCATAAGAAATCACGCCAAAGCGGCTTCCCACAAAAAACTTAGAAAGGCTAAAAATGTTTGTGTGTAAATTATGAAGATAAAAGTGGATACACATATTCTATCTCTGAATCTCTATCTCTAGTGAATCCAGAGTGCATCATCTAAGTGCACAAAGTTATTCAGTTCAGAGGTCTGATGTTCTCATGAATGCATTTTTATTTCATGTTTTATTAAATAAGAAACTTATCATTCGAACTCCAAAACCCTATCTCAATGCAATAGTTTGTTATATTTGACAGACTTCTTCTATTAAGCTTTTAAAAAACTAATGAAGAAGACCTATCTTCTTACATTTACTTTTATTTCTATTTGAAATGTGTGTGATGTGTCCTGTTATTATGTGTGTTCCTTTCAGGACTCCACGTGGTCTGTGTTTTGTTTTTATGTTGACCTAAAATGTATGTGGTTATTATATTCATGTCTCTTTGGTCTTAATTTTAACTTTTTACTTGTGAAGCACTTTGTGAAATCTATTTCTGTAAATGGTGCTATAATAAATAAACGTATTATTATTAATATTCACATGGTTGATCCCCGAAAGAAGGCATACAAAAGGACCATTATTACTGCTAGTTATAGTTATAAAAGGCGGAAGTCAGGTCAACAATTCCCATGAGTAATGTGTGGGGTCAATCGAAGGGGACATAAAACACAAGGAAAAAGCCCTCGTTGAATTGCCAACACCTGTGTCTGTGCCAATGAATTCAGTTTTTTAATGTGTTATATGTTGTTTTGTACAATATACTGTAGTAGGTGCAATTTGGGCCATGCGACGTACAGTAATAGAATATTAGAAATATCCCCTGATAATGCCTATTTAATGGGCTGACACCAACATGTGTTGCCATTAGTCCATTCATGTGGATAACACATATTATTTTATATATAATAGTGTATGGTCCTAAAATGGTCAGGTTTAGCAATACCAGCGAGTCGTTTTTATTGGACATATAGTCGCTAGCTATCGTTATTTATCGGTAATCATTATACTATACATGTAGACATATAAATTATGATTACATGTCATAGTGAACTTGTTTAGGATCCTAGTTTCATAAGGATAGAAGCTCTAGCCTTTCAGCCTCAATGATTCGCCTTGCCTTATTCCTGCAGCGCCTGTGTAAATATCCTTCAGGACTATCATTTAGTTTCCATCTCGGTTGTTTAGATTAAGGTGTATTTTCGAATTTTCCTTTAAGGCCCTGTTTACAGTGCACATATATTAATGAACTTGCTCTCAGCACTAACAATGCAAGAAGCAGCCGTGACCGTGCTGCTGATGTCAACAGAGACGGGCTTATAAACTAATGAGCTCCTTGGAGATATAATATATTCAATATGTATGTTACCCATTTTATGGCCAGCTCAGCTCATAGTTTTAAACATTGTGACCTTAGGTTTAGTATTTGTGTGTCTCAACTATTTTCCTGAGTGAGTGCGACACACACACACACACTCGCCTCCCCCGCATTCTGTCCCCAATTTGGTCCTGAAGATAATGCCAGGTGTCTACTCGTCACTCAAAATAAACAACAGGGATGAAACACAGCACAACAGGAAGGAACATGTGCATTATTAAGATATTTGTTTCTTTCTCTAATCCCTAGACTCAAGAATAAACGTGCTTGTTTTTTTACCTTTAACCAGTAATTTGACAGGCAGTACGTAATATTGGTCCAATATAACAGTGTAACATGGGCGTAATACGGGTGATATCATATGTAAAGTGGGTCTAATTACAGCATCATTGGGATATATTGGGTTCAATACGGGTGTAATAACAGTTTAATTACCGTGCATTATGTGTCTAATAACAGTGTAATATGGTTGCAATGGAACATGGGAATAATAAGGGTGTATTATTGGTGCAAAACATGGTGTAATAGGGGTGTATTGATGTGTAACATGGGTATAATAACAGTGTCATGTAGAAAATAGCAATAAATAAGTTTTCCCAAATATTTATATGTGATTTCCCGTTTAGGGTTTAATGAAAGCCGCCCTGAATTGTTTTTAGTATTTAGAAATGACAGAATTTGATGCAAAATATTATGCAGCTATAGGCACATAAATTGAGGTAAGGGGAGAAAAATGTGGCCACGAAAAAATCCTAAAATACAATATCTAAGGCACTTTGCAAGCAGCATATATTAAATAAAGCAGTATTTCGTGCACGTCGTATCACTGGATATTAAAGCCTTTCTACCTCCTGTTTTTCCTTCCCTTTCTTAATAATCAGAAGCCTTTCTGGTTGCTAACAACACTCCACACACAGACGCTGTGTGTGAGTGTGGGTGCCTGTGTGGGCCGTCTAATAGGTGCCTGTGTAATTGGCTGGTTGACAGGCGGATCACTAACAGGTGTGAGATGAAGGGCTCAGGGGAAGAGGCGTCCATCCTCACTCTCCTTCGGTTGCCATGTCACCGTGACACACAAATCTGTAAGCAAAACCTACGGAGGCTGCTCTGAAATCTAAGGTTTGACAATTTAATACCTTGGAAATTAAAGAATCAGTATGTACCCTGTTTATGTTTGATATCGTACTTATGTGTTTTGAAACAACAAATACACAATATGTATTAGACAGAGCCGTGAAGAGAGGGGTGAACCGTCAATGTAGATTACATAAAGCAACTGCTGCTGTACAGTGACACTTGTAGGTCATTTGTACGTTGGGAAGTGTGATTTATGATTATTTTACTGGCAACTACTGTATAGATTGCTAGAGGCTTGGCAGAGTATTAACCTAATGTTTAAAGGTTTTATACCCCCCTGGGGGAGAGAGAGACAGAGAGAGAAAGACCATGTGGATGATCGAGAGAGTCGGAGCGTAAGAATATAGAGAGATACAAAAAGGTTATGTACTGTAAAGCCTTTAGTAAAAATCTAATTTGTTCTGGTTTATCAGTGATGTGTTTTTACTATATTGCACACTCGAGTCTCTGTTAACAGCAACAAACTCAATGAATGTTGCAAATGTATTATCTTTTCAATTTACACACGGCATCTATTGCACGTCTGTCCGTCCTGGGAGAGGGATCCCTCCTCTGTTGCTCTCCCTGAGGTTTCTCCCATTTTTCCCTTTAAACTGTGGGTTTTCTTCGGAAGTTTTTCCTTGTACGATGTGAGGGTCTAAGGACAGAGGGTGTCGTATTGTCATACTGATATTCTGTACAAACTGTAAAGTCCACTGAGACAAATGTAACATTTGTGATATTGGGCTATATAAATAAACATTGATTGATTGATTGATTGAATGAATGTAGGATTCACAATATTGGAGAGATTAATCATTTTGTTATCATAAGGCCCAATATGGTGAACACATATATGAAAGGGGCTAAATTATGCTCATTTTCAGGATGATATTTGTATGTTGTGTAACTGCCTGTTCCTGTATCTGGAATCTGGAAGTTGTTGTTTTTATAGATGCATTACAGTATGCCATTTGTTACACAATTACAAGAGCAACCCAAACTACAAAATATCTCTCCAGCAATTTAAGGATGTTTTGAAAATAAATAACATATTTGTTCATTCCCTCATTCATCCTCATTCATTCCCTCATTCCGTCTCTCATAGGGAAAACGTACATATGTTCAAGAAACTATTCCTAAGTGTTACTACAAAAAAAAAAGAAGTTTACTTTTCAGGACTTGATGCCCAATGTGAAGGCAGTGTATTCACAGTACAATGCATCCAACAAACACCATATGCTACTTTTGAATTTGTTCACACACCTAAAAGCAATTATTTTTTTAACAGCCTGTCCGGTGGAGAAGAAAAGGAAAATCAACTTGCCAGAAAATAGCCCAAAGTAGTACATCAACATCACTTTTGAAAGGAGAGAAAGTGGCATATTGAAATAACTCGGTGCGTTGTCCTATCACTGTGAATGAAATATTTAAAAAAGGAAATGTCCTCTCAGGACAGAGATATTGTAGATATTTCACTGGTTAGACAGAGGGATCTAATCTTAGAGGGGCCTAGTGCGGATACAGCCTGATCCCTCATGGCTTTTCTGCACTTTTTAATGTCCTACTTTAAATCCCCAGCAGCTGCTCTGCACCTGATCCTGGGCTCTGACATCCCTGTTAGGACAGCAGGTGAGAGCAATCTCAGCCCCCTCAGGATGTCAAATCAAATAACGTTTTACAGATGCACACTAAAAAAGCTTATTTCATATAGCTTTTCTTTTGTTTGAAGGAGGGTCCTGGGTTGTTGGTGTGTACAGCGTAGATACAAAATGCTGAACGGATGTTATAGTCGATAAACTCATGTTCTTTAAATGTACGTCCCTGTTTTTAAAGGGTTTCAAATCATACACAGGAAGTAACTGTTATATCAAATCTTTCCAGTGGTCTCTCCTTTGTATAGAAAGTGCGCCTCACAGGAAGATAATTTACTCCACAGCTTCACTCTTTGTCCAAAATACAAGGCCACTGGATCAATAGATGCTCTTTATTGTCAAAGATATTGAGCGACCGTGCCCAATTGCAATAACTCTGAGGATAGTTAGAGATGAAAAAGGGCCCACAGCTGCAAGAAAATATCCTATTATTTACGAAATAGTCCTAATCAAGGTTCAATGTTTAAGGCTTTTATTGGTCATACGAACATAGCTACAGTGTAGTTATGACAATGACAATCTTAGGTCACAGGCTCCTCCAACAGTGCAACACAATAACACAGAAAAACAGAAAGAAATAGTGCAAGTAAATAATAAATACAAAAAGAAAAATAGTAAAAAAAAGTAGTGAAGAAATAGTGCAATAAGAGTCTATACAAGTGATTGGAATATGATATATTAGATAAATAATTTCTAAGTAGCAGCCAGATTAATGTTATGGATGTTGTTTCAAAGTTCAGGTGTTTAATAGTTGTATGGCCTGTGAGATGAAACTGAAAAATATTGTCGCTATGGCTTACAGAAAGTTAAAAAAAAACTAAATTCACAGGCTACAGCTTCTTTTTCAGTATACGTGTATTAGGAACGAAACCTGTGTGAGGAGAAATGTGCTGAAAGGCTTAAGAAATCTGAACCTATAACCCAGAAATGTGTCAGCGACTCAGCACTTCTAGTTCGCTCGTCTTTAGGTCAATGTTTTTTGTAATGTGGTTTTCGTTAGATGCCTGATCCAAGGTCTGTACAAGCTTATAAGATTATCACGTTTTGATCTACAACCTAACAATACAGCAGTAAAAACCCAACCAGTGAATGCCTGAAGCTTCTATGTGTTCTATAAGCTGAACGAGACTACTGAACATAATCACATCAAACATTAGCCATTGTTAGCTTAGCGGTGGCGACCTGAAGTCACTTGACCGTTATGTATTTAGTATATAGACGGGCATTAGCTTCATACTTCTGGAAATTGCATTTACGGTTAAGAAATGATAAGCTACAAAGATGCGTCCTACTTGCACCACTATCGAGAGAGGGAGAGAGTCATTGTTCGCACTCCATTGCAAGACCATTATTATCTCAAATTCACAGTTTCGTGTGTTAGATCAAAGTGAGGCGGTGTGTGAGGCTGCAAGTGTAAGATTGATTAAAGTAATACCTTGAGTCCTCCACACTCTGCTGCTGATCCCTGGTCCACGCCCGTGATGTAAATCCCCAGCGCATATTCTGCCCCCCCCCCGGATCATCAGACCCAGAGACCGGCCGTCGTCCAATACCAAGTTGACCTATGAAAGACAGAAAGAGAAAGAGATAAAGACGGCAGAAGCAGGGGTTAAATATTTAAACGAACCAGACACTTCTTAAATATCAACATTTAAAATGGAAATGTGAAACACACCGCATAAAATAAATGACAGCCCTGCTCTGAGCTGGGATTTGCCGGATGAAAATAGAGAGTTTCAGTGTGGTGCCTCAGAGCTATTAATAAAAAGGGATTTTGTTCTGATTGGAGAAAGGAGCGTTTGAATTGGTCAATCCGTTTGTTTACAAAACTCATCCATTTCAATCCCTGTGATAAGAGAGCAACCATTATAACATAATCCACCAACCGGTATTAATTGGACAACTACCCCTGGTGTTCATCCAGTACTTTAGCAGGAAGCTTAAATCCTTATACCATTGCAAGAGACATCTTTACCACGCTCAATTAACTCTGTTTTGGTTCACCTGTACTTGGAACTCTTTTATAGGCGATCCTCAAGGTCTCAGTGTCTTAATATCTTGTCTTAAGAATGTCTTAAAATCTTAAAATTTGGAAATGTAGAACCAAATCTGTGTCACAAATGGGTGTTCACCCAACAATTGTTGCAACAACTCATTAGACATAATAGATAATTGGACTGGCCATCATATAGTTCCATCGTAATGTGGTTCGCCAAGAACTCTTTGATCAGGAAAAACCTATTTGCTGATCTCCCATTTATTTAATGAAGGAGTGAACCTGCACAGATTAATGATGGTTTCCACAGATCATATAGCTACATACTACAGGTCTTAACCTCCCAGCCCGGCTTGATCTATGAAAGCCTTTGAAAGCTTTGAGAAGGCCTATTTGCTCTCTCTTCCGGAGGCTATAGGGTTTGATGAAGGGTTCATTTGTCTGATAAAAACTGCTTTATACTCCATCAGGTATAATCTGCTCTTTTTCGTTTGGGGCCTCTGGCTCATCTCATCAAGAGTTACCCTCAACTCAGCCGCTATCTGAGCCTTTAGACCACTTAATTCAGTAATCTTCTAATGTCAAAGCCATCTTTGTTCTTGGCACACAACATTACATCCTGGTGATTGTCAAACTTTGTAATTAAGTGTCAATCTGGACGATTTCCATTTAAATCGTTTTATATCTATCGCCGAATGACGTTACATAACAGTGTTTGAGCTTATAGGGGCAGCATTAGCTCAGTCCGTAGGGATATGGCTCTGAAACTGATAGGGTCGCCAGTTCAAGGCACGATTCGACTAAATATGATTTCCAGTCCACCTCCTGAGCACTGACAAGCTGCCCTTGAGCAAGGCACCGAACCCCCAACTGTCCATGTGTGTATTTCAACCTTTGTGTGAAATGTAAAAAAATAAAAGAGTGAAGAATTGAAATTTCCCTCTAGGATTTGTAAAAGTCTTTCTTTCTTTCTTATTGCCCAGGATGAAAGTATTGGAATATATGTATGTTTGCAGTATTACGAACAAGGGTGTTTGAAGTGACATGTCAGAGATAACATGTCAATGACTACGAACATGTCCTTCTTCTGCAGCCTCACATTAAAGCTTCTAACTGGCGTTGACTTTGAATGGAAGTAGTCAGGAAAATGCAGTGCGTTTTTTAAGGGAGCCTTACAGTGACCATTAGCGTTCATCATAAGTGCATCTACAAAACAAGATGACAGCCTTCTTTGCATTTGTTGACAGCAAATGGTTTTGAAATATTGCAGGGGGGTAATTGAAGAGTCAGGAATAACCACTGTGAGCTGATGAAGAGCGACGGAATACAAACCTCAACTTCTTAGCCAGGTAACCAACTTTCACTGTTCACAGAATCAGGCCAGGACCAGCACACATTAAGACCATGATTGAAAAAGGCCAATTATTGCCTGACTTTTAATTAAAATGACAGTAGTGTGTTATGCAGCCTCCAGCATTAAGTCACCTTTCAAATCAAACCATATTTGTTTTAACCACGAGTGAAAAGGATGAGGCCAACGCCAACAGGAGTCCTTCAGGAATCCTCGATCAATTGACGACAACTTTTTAAACATTAATTTCAAGTAAATGTATCGCTTTTATTTTGATTGAACTGAAGTAGAACAATACTTATTAATGAAATCAACAGCCTTTCAAAAACACATTGTCTATCATTCTGTATACTTGGATGAACTCAACTCAGCGGTTTCAAATCTATATTTATTTGGAGAGCAAAGACATTAAAGTTTTTCACAAGGAGAGTTCGAGTCGTGCCAGACTTTAAATGATACATCTTCCTCCATCACAAAGGGGCCTATTGATTACTTGGTTTGATCCTAATGAAGCTGTCTCTTTCCCAAGATTGAAAAGCGGGCTGAGTAGCACTTTGGCAACTACGAGTTGACACGTATGCAAATATCTCTATTAAACAATGTCCCTCCGGTGAAGGTAAGGCATCTGGCACTGAAATCCTACTTTCCTCCAAATCTTAAGGCACGCTGCAGCGTTTTTGTTTTTTTTAATAACAACTGTCTGCTTATTGGAGCTGAGCCAGCCACTGGGATGATGGCTGATTCATGCTCTCTGTGACATTCATGCAGGAGAAGGTTTTAATTACGAGCTTCATCCTTCTTTTATTGGCAGCCCTTAGGAGCTCATAGTGTTCTCTGGCATCAGCTGCTATCACTGAATCACTTTAATAATGCTCATTTCTCTTTGAAATTAGTCATGTGTGTTGTTTGTTTTGTTAGTAATTGAAGCCTTTGTATTGGACAGACAAATTGATGTAATCACAGGAGGATATTATAATATTACACACATTATAAACAGTTTAATTAGCGCTGCATGTATAATTTGCATTAGTTTTGAATTTAAATGACATCTTCAAAAGAACCTTAAAATCAGAAATTGACATTCGTTTTTTCTTTTTAAAAGCAAAGAAGGTTAAATGGCGAAACTATCTTATAGACACTGAATTATGATTTCGGAGCGTTATCTGCATCGCTATAACTTCAGCCTGAATGAATGGATCTGAAGAAGGTAAGATTAATGTGTGGCTCCTGGCTGCTAAAAAATGGAAACTTCTCGTGTAATAAATCTTTTAGCTCTGACAGCTCCTTCGCTGCAGGTTGTAAGGTGGTGACAGGGTGGAGTTTTGTGGGACTGAAGGTACAATTACATTTACGGTTTACGTTTTTTCTTCTATTTCCATCATCTACTGTATGTCAATTACTGAGACTTACTATTGTAATTTTCTTTAAAGGACATAGTATGCTAATTTTCAGGTTACAATTTGTATTCTGTGCCTCTCCTGTGACATGCCTCCGTGCTTTAATGTTCAAAAAGCTCTTTATTTCTCTCATACTGCCTGTGCTGCAGCACCTCTTTTCACCCTCTGTCTGAAACCAGAGCCCAGTCTGCTCTGATTGGTTAGCTAGCTGGCTCTGTTATGATTGGTCAACCGCTTGGAGATGTCCCGCCCCTTAGCCCATCATGTACAGTGTGTTGGAGCGTTAGCCAATAAAAGCGAGAGTTACAAAGTGATTATATTATTAATACAGACTTCCATTAAAGTCACCCTGGTCACATGTGTTGGAATCTGATTATTTGGTGAGCATTTGAATAGTTTCACTGAAAAAAGGGGCTTTGCAAGCTAAATGAAAGAATTATCCTGAAAGTAATTAACTTATTTATTAGAACCAAAAATATTCAGACACTGATTTGGTTGAATGTCTGGGAGAAAACGTCATTAGGTAATATGAAAGTTAGGGTCAGGGTTGTAGATAGTGTGAAGGTGTGTTCAAAGAATGCTGCTGTTACAGTGGCAAAACTTGAAATTGAATAAGACATTTATTATATTCTCTTATGGTATTTATGATTTATAGATCAAGGACTTTTATATTTTGTTGCTTACTTTAGCTTAGCTTCAGGGCTCTGCAGTGCGAGTCTTTCACCCCCTAAAAATAGAAATGTGTGAACCGGATAAATCATTTAGGAGCACACCGTGTGAGTATATTAAACTGAAGTCCAGCCTCCTCAAAGATCGTTTTTCATATATTCTTCTAGTCTTCTAGGCCGAGGGCTTAAGAAACAAGAACAGAGTGAAGCGAGATCTAAATATCAATACAACCTATCGATATATTACCATCTATCATTTCCAAAGTAAGCTTATTCTGAATCCAGTAGATCACTAACTCAACGGAATTAGTGAAATGTTATGTTGTATATTAGCATATTTTCATTTACACAGTACACATAGTATATAAGGAGTTGGCAGTTAAAATACCAGTAAAGCCATTGAAGACCACCTAACTGGATTATTTTCCATGTAATATATATATTTTTGTATTACTATTTACTTGCACTATATTTGTCTGTTTATCTGTGTTTTGTGTTGCACTGTTGGAGAAGCCTGTGACTCGAGATTTTCATCGGCATAACTACACTGTAGCTATGTTCGTATGACTAAATAAAGAACCTTGAATCAGAATAAATCAATTCTAAAATATGTCAACCTTTAATCAGCTTGCAATTTAAGTGTGTAACATAATGGCGTAGTGTCTGGATACTAAGGGCGTTATATAATGACATAGTGTCCAGATAATAACTAGGATCCCCATTTCCATACTTATCCACTGTACTGGATCTTACCTCATGATTGTAGAGAAAAAGATGGAGCACACAGACATGTATTAGTTGAATACCTTTTACTGTGCCCATAACATTTATTTTTGTAGTCATATTTCTCTTATTTACGATTACATGTGCTTGGTAAAAAAAAGAAAAAATGAGGGGGATGCTCATTAGCATAATAAAGCTAGCATTTTGCAAATGTTTTAAACAAATGAAAGTCATGGCCACCAATAACATATGTTTTCTTATGAATCATTAGATACAATACTGGGAACAGGTTATTCAGAATATGAATATTTCACTCCTTTTGTATTTCTTTCAAAAAATGTACTTAAAAATAATAGACACAGACACATTTCCATCACTCCAGTGTTGTGTTCCCCGTGTAAACTCTCACCTTCTTCTCGTCCCCGTCCTGCAGAAGCTGCATGTTGCTGCGCCGCTGGCTGTCAGTTCTCCTCAGGGTGGCGCTGCGATGCACCGTCAGGTCAGGAGGAGGGGACACACTCCGGCCCTGAGGGTCCACCCAGGTGTAAACGTGGTTGGTGACGTAGCCGCCTGGAATCCGCCCGACTGATCGCACTGAGAGGCTGAGCTTTTTATTGCCCTTCAGCACCTGAGGAGAGGAGAGTCAGACATTTGTAATTCTAACAACAGAAATAATTGCAAGTTCAAAGAGAAAAGTGTAATTCCATTGATTTCAAAAGGCTCTCAAATATGCCTACATAAATACATTCAGGGTAAACAAACACAGTGAGGTTGAAGCAGTGAATTTCAAAGTACAGTAGGACTAACATTGGTAGAAAAGTCAAGAGTATAGAGAAACAACCAATCCAGCAGTACCTGAGTGCAGAAACTCCAAATGACCAAACAGATCCCACCGCACACACAACAAACACATTTCTAACGTATTTCGACTGAGAATTGCCCCAGGCTGTGCCTCATTGCCTTCTGATAGCTTGCAGTATGTGCAATCCCTCTGCAGATCAATGCATTACCATGTGCTCTGTGGTTTGAGAAATCAGACTGATTGGGTTTTAAGATCTTAATGATCAAGCAATCCTTGTGCAGCACAAAACTCAAGCAGAACCTTAGCTTTCATTTCAGACTAGAGATAATCAAAAACACTGCCGTTATAAAAGCTGATATTACTCCAGCAGAGTCATTTAAAAAGTCTCTACGTGAAAAGATTACAGGCTAACATTTAAGTCACAGGTATAGTTCACAATGCATTTAAAAGAGTTCATACAAAAAGACATTGTTAGGATCCAAGACGCTAATAACAATCCCATTTCCCAAATATTCATCCCCCTTCTCCTTCTTCAGTTGGAGAGTAAAGGTTATACCAACGATTGAGCGAAGAAAGTTGATCATGTTAAATAGGAAAGCAGTTGGGCGAGAGTTCCTCTGGACAATGCCTTTAGGGATATCTCCAATGTTCAACAAGGTTACAGAAAAGTCAGGTTTCAGGTGTGGAAGCTCTGAGATGAAATGGCCCACTCCTTTCCAAAAAGGCTTTACATGTTCTTGATAGCTACAGGCTCAATATGAATGAGACGTTATCAAATAGACAAACTCTGTTATAGCCGCTGCTATCAGCAACCTCATTCATTCAGCTGATATGGAAATATCATGAACACTGTTGTTAGACTCATTCTGGCTTTTGGGAAAACTTTAAGGTTCAGAGCTCTCCTTTCAAACTCTTTAAATGAGACCAACACCAGGATCCTTTCAAACAAATTCATCTTACTCTTTTTTTTGTATAAGTGACCTGGCATAACTTGGTAACCAAAACAACGGATACAGTTTTAGCTAGACCCTTTAATCTGTGTTGCTTTTGGGAGAAAATGTCACCGTATACTGTTGTTGGATTCATTATTCAGTCATTTGCATTTCTGCTTCACAATCTAACATTAATATTAAAGGCTTTCAATTTCCTTTTGTTAAGTCATGTCATTCCAGTTGTCAGTCATATTACTTTTATGTTAAATAAATCTAAAAGTCCTAACCATGATACCTCATTGAGGGCTTGCAGCTGACTCCATGTGGTAACAAAGACTTCCCAAAGTAGCTCTATGTTCTTTACCAAACAAATTGTCTCTCTATCGTCTCTTAAGTGAACTAAATTAATCTCTCCTCATCAGTTTTCTGCTGACAATACGAGCAAGGTCCTACTAAATCCTTTAGTCGGCATGCCGATTAACATACAGTATGATGCAAGGAACAGCTCAAATTATTACTTGTCAAAGTGCTGCAGATTACAGAGGAGCCTCGTCTCCTGGAGCACAACGATCGCGGCTGAATCAATTTCACAATAGTGATGTGTGCTGAGAGATAATAACTTCAATTCTGAGGCAACAAAACCCTGTCAGCAGTGAAGATCACTGACTGGATCACTCCCTCCCCCTTCCACCCACCATCTTGGAAGCATCAATGCAGAAGTTGAGATAGAACTTTACAACAGATAAGTTCAGCATTACATAAGCAGACGCACTGTTATATAAAATGAGAAAGCTGCGTACAGAAAGGCACAAAACAACTAAAAGCAGCGTGCAGTCCAAAAAGTGCCTGCCTTCTTGATTTTATTATCGTGTCTAAAATGTGACAGCGGGGATGTCGAAGGCTATCTCCTTTATTTGAACAATGCACATTTCCACCCAATGACATGTGTCACAACCCTCTGAGCCATCACTAGCACCAGGGGGTCCTGGGGAATAACACTGTAATCATGGTCACACCGTTTGCAGACTGAACATGCTGAAAAAAAGGAAACTAGGGTAATGTTTCATGGAAAGGAAATGGGTTCACAAATATACACATAGTCCTGTCTCAAATATGATGTTGGTTAAGGCGTCCCAACGTCCAAACTAGACTTTAGCCAACACCTGATTTCCTGTCTGTACAATGTATTGTGTACTAATCATAATAGGGCTTCACAATAATACAAAAAATACCTACATACAATGATTATGGTGAGGAACCAAATAAGTATATAATTTGTTACTATTCCAAATTACAATTTCGAAACCATAATATGAAATATGTAGTACATACTGTAGACTACTTGTGAAAAAAAGTACACTATTATCATGTTTAGTTGTTTTAGGAAAGGAGAAAGAAGGTGTTTTTTCTTTATCTGCCGATTGTTTCTTCTCAGAACATGGCTTCTTTCCTGGACACTTTGTCGGCCGGCCACAGAGCATCACTTTGATTCATAGCTGCAAAACAGAGCTTATCATAGTGCATGTTCGTCTGAGAAATGTAACTGCATTTTGGGGGAAACGAAGGAGAAAGTGAAATGAGCAGTGTTGGGATTCAATGAGAAGCAGGGGAGGTAGGTAGGACAACATGACAACAAGGAGAGACGGGGAAGACGGAGCGTAATGGAGGGGTGGAGGGGGGCAGTGGGTTTAAGCGGCTGCTCCATCATGTGAATAAGAAACGGAGGCAATCGACTAGCATCCGTACAGTGGTCCTAATGCGGCGTGTCTCCAGGAAAGTGACACTGGGCTGATGAAGCTCTGCCCCGCTTTCACACAGAACAAAAAGTGCTGGGAAAATAATGGAATATAAATAATAGCAGAGCGTAATGGGAAATGGCAGCGGCAGGTAAACTGTTTTCAGATGATTGCCGCGGAAGGAAAAAAACAGATACGCTCTCATCAGAGTCTGGCAAATCCATTTTATACACACAAGCTTGAGTGCAAAAAGCCCGGCTGTAGAAAACCATCCAGTTCAATCACTTAGAAATGCCCGGCCACACACTGTAGGAGATTTAAAGGTGCCTGGTGTCAGGAGAATTACCGTAAGAAATGACTTATGAGACATGAGGGATTCAACCGTAACCCAAGGTTGTGCAAAGAGCATTCAAATACCCTGCTGGTGCTGCGAAGGCTTCAACTGGAGTAGCTAGGATGATATCATGAGCAAATCAACATGTTTGGTGACAACTATTTAATTGAGTCTGTAGATTAAATAAAACAAGTCAATAATAATAATATACAACAGATTCCCTAGGCTGTTAAATCATTTATACAAAAGGAAGTGTATTTCTTCTGCCAGTGCAAAGACCTGATAAATAAAACCTATGTGAATGTTCTTGCATTTTTGGAAAATGTAGGCAATTACTGATTCTTATATTACAAATAACTATTTATAATACCAGCTTAGACTTTATTTAAAGTGAGATCAAATGTATGAAAGTACAGAGTCACCTAAACAAATACTAAGTCTTAAAGTAAGGAGACTTAGACAACAAGAATGACCCAAATGATGTAACAAATTAAGTAGCATCAATTATGGAGTAACACACAGAAGTGAGTGCCCTTGCACACAATATAATGTTTTGGAAATGTAACTACTGTAGCATAAGAGCTCGTATATTCCTTGCATATTATGCCAAAAAAACTCTTGAGAATGGTTAGTGCTTTTCTGTCATTAAAGAAAGGATTTATTTCTGTGTTCTTTTATAGAAATACAATCTGAAATGTGTCTTTAAATCATGAACAATCGCTAAGTTGGCAACACTCCAACTGTATTCAAACCCCCTCCAGGCTCTACCTGAGGATCAACAGAAGAACACTAAAGTCTCTGCTTTCTCCAGGGTTCAGACCAGGTGGCTTTGGACAGGTGGATTTATGAGAGTAAAAGAAAGAAGGCCCACCTGTCGTCCGTTCAAAGCGTGTGTTCTTTGCAGGGCACATGACTCGGCTGCAGAGCTGAAACCACTCCACGCTAATTGTTCCCTGTAATTGCACATGCTTGATAAGATGTCGCAAACACGAAGAATGCAGAGGTAAACACGGGTTTATCAAAGCGTGCAATCTGTGCGCACAGTCCCACACACACAAACACACAGATCAGATGTATTGAAGTGACACAGACACACAAAGCTCAGTGAGGGGAAAGCAGCCAGGCAAATTGCCTTTCATCCACTTTATTCACTGCCGTCATAACAGATCTGTCAACCACAGTGTGTTGTTCACAAACACAAAAACACATGGCAATAATCATTCTAATGATACTACTAATAGAGTACAACAACCTCTTTTGTGTACTTTTTGTAAATGTAATATCATTCAACTGGTGCCTTCTATTTTTGTATTATTCACTTTCCTGCTATAATTGTTTCATATTACTGCTTTAAGTTTTGGGAATAATAACGATAAGATGTTCAGATTCAGACTTTCCTATTCCAATCTCTTACAAAAACAGATAAGAGCACAAACAGAAGGACAGACAGATGATCCTATTATTCTGCTGTAAATTAAGAATACAAAATGTACTCTTAACTTTTATTCTTCACTAAAAGTATCACAAAAACTGAATGAAAAACTGGGGAAGTTACAGATTCCTTAATTAATGTATCCCTGTATTGTCTGACTGCCTTACGTGAGGGCCAAATCCAAAAAGTAAAATAATCATGCAACTTTCACACACACACACACACACACACATACACACACTCCAAGCAGCGACTTGTGATGTCTGAATTCTGAAACCAATTGCTGAAGTGCCCTAAGACCCAATTATGATCTGTTCAGAAGGCACTACTTGAAGACTGGAGAGGCATCCAGCAGCGCAACATGAGGAAGGCTCAAATTGGGGAGCAATGCCCCCCGAAGCGAGAGGGCGACAACTTATCCAGTTTGTAGAGTTTGATTTTTAATATCAGTCAAGTCCTGGCTTCAAAAACGGTGGAACTAGCACCCCGCCGATATCAGGAGAGAATAAAGTTGACACATCTTCCGTCAGGTGGTTTTTTATACTGAAAACCCACCTGTTTCGACTGCATATATTTAAAGCTAATGTCGTAGCACTTAATGTACAGGAATCTCGCCGTTTTGATTTTCTATCTTCATGGCGTATCTTTATCTTCTCTGGATAAAAGCATCAGATAAATGTAAAGCAATGAAAGAAATACATGTCCAAACGAGACAAGGCATGTATAGACTGCGGTGGAAAAGGGAAGAAAGGTTGTATCTACTTCAACTCAACAACATAACTTAAAGGAAAAGCTGATAACCCTGAATTAACTGCAGGTACAGTATAGTGGCAAATAAAATCATTGTCCAACTGAAGCAGAGCATATCAATGACACGCATGCATGCGAGCACAGGGCTTGTGGGAATAAAGAGAGCCTGCCACTTTACATCCATGTGTGAAAGCGATGTAATGGCCATGAGACCGGCTCCTTTGAAAATCTTTGAAGACTGTAATGAAGTGTGAAAACACATCTCTCTCTAAATCAAATAGAATGATTGTTTTTCCCAGTAAACGTCTCTATAACAAACTAATGCTTGTGTTGGTGGCAGTATTGAAAATGACTGCTCAATTAAGAAGTGTTAAAGCCATGGATATAACAGGCTCGTCTCAAACATTTGGATTTGTTGGCTCTCATAACAACAGTGTCATTACGGTCTAAGAAACCTACACCTCTGGTTCTGTAAAGTCGGTATTAAATGGCTCCGATGGTACTGCATTTTAATAAAAGTAGTAGTAGTAAATCCAAATATGATTTTAAACGAGTTGTGAATAACAAACACAATTTCCGCAAAAAGCTAAACTAAAATAAGCAAAGTGCAGATTCACATTTTGAATGATTTGAGCCTGTCTTCAAAGGAAAGTAGTACATTTACAGCCTTTAATAAAGTATTGTTATTGTTGTTTTCTGTCATTAATCCACGAGGGTCTGTTTTTAAAATAAAGTCACTAATGGAGTAAAAAGTGGCTAAATCAGCAACACAGTCTTATTTACATAATAAATGAACACACGTGAAAGGTTAATGTCTCTTTGGCGTTATGTGTAGACCAAGCAAAAGGCTCAGGACATTAAAAAAGGACACACATCTCAGCTGGCCCTGATGCATTGTGGGTTGACCGTGTCTTTGTCCATTAACAACAGCCAGCGGTGAGGACTAGGCTTGGTGGGCTCTTGAGAACGACGAGCCGTAACAAAACTAGAATGTATTTGTTTGATTGTTCGTTGGAAAGTGGGAGGCGAGCGGATCTGTCAGCGGTGTGAATGGATCAGAGCAGTCGATGCTGTGCAGCGTTGGCAACATTTTCAAAGTCCGCCCCATCTATCAGCTGAATGTGTTTGTGCCTTGGGGGGGGACAGAAGGCGAAGAGTATAACCGGCATCAAGTGTGACTGCCGATGAAGTGATTTCCCTGATGCCGAGTGAGAGCAAAGAACAAAAGCATAAATCATATGTTATTGTTTTCTCATGGGTTTAGTTTGCGTGTGTGTCACCGTGATAAGTGGAACCACAATGCAGTCTGATTGCGTGTACAGTGCGAATACATTATGGGTTTATGCATTTCAGCGACTGAAAGACTGAACTACAGTAATAATAAAGTTCACATTGACAATGCAATTGGCAGCCATTTGAGCTGGGGGGTGTTAACAAACACATTACAGTTAAGGGCTTTTAGATCTTTGACTCCCCCACCATTGATAACACAGAGCAGGAGGTCATGGATCAAATCGAAGAAGCGAATAAACAGCTCAATAAACCCTATAAGGAAATAGAAGTTGCTGAAGTACAGGCAGATCATCTGCAGAGAACATACATGATGGTTTTGGGTCAGAGAGGTCAAGCTGTAAATGATCAGAAGTATATACAGTAACTTAATATGATTTATATTAACTATTCCAGTCACTTGTTATCCCTTACATTTGAAGGGGTTTGATGTATATACTTTATAATTCCTACTGTTCATGTGGATGCAGACACCATGAAATTAAAGTAAATATCTGCTAATATTTCACCTCACTTCACATATTGATAGACTTTTGCCACACCTGAAGTCTCCCATTTCACACTGTATAGTGGCATTATGTCATACAATACTGATGAGTTATGTACCTTGTTATTAAGCAACGTATAGCCTAGCAGACTTGAACCATCTCCCATTGCTTTCTATTGTAGTCAACAGGCTCAACTGAAAGTGAGCCACAGCCTCACCAACATGGCAAAGTGGCATGTTACATGAATAAGGCAGGTGAGTCAAGTCATAGTCGTTGGTCCTGTGATGCGACCTGTTAGGAAACGACATACTGTCTAACACTAGAAACTCTACACAGCTATCCCATAAGCCAGTCCAATTGTCCTCCTTTACAACCCAAGGAGGAAACAACTAAGATAAACAAACCCGCTGCAAGTCTTAGACACATATGATCCATAATGCAAAGCACCTGCTGCCGTGTTCTATGTTTTTAAAACAGCTAATCCCATACCGCAGCTGTTCTTTGCCGATGTTTACACAATTCTGGTGCAAATTGATCCCTCTAATGCTGCCAAGACAAAAGTACAAACTGTTGGCTGTACTTTCGATCTGGGGCGGGTCAATACTGCTGTTGGGAGGTAAATGAGACTAGCGCTGGTTGGATGGTTGGGCAGAGTCAATGCAGTCTGCTCGGGCGGTCGGCGTCTCTGGGGCAACAGTGTTTGAAAAAGCTAGGAACTGGACCAGGAGATGGATCTTGTTTGCTTTGCAATTTGCTTCAACAACTACAAGTAACTCCAAGGACAACTTTCTTTATTTACTTTTCTTTAGACTCAGAGATAACTTATTTAATTATTTCTGTTAAGTGCTTCTGAAAGCTTTAAGAGGCTTGTGCTTCGGATCAATTTCGTTGAGTGAATGACCAATAATCATTATGGACGAAAATCACCAAGGTTAACAAGAACCTGAAGTTTCACTGTGAATCCAACGGGCTAAAGCAGAACATCTCTATTCTTCTTAAACACAAGTCTGTCTCTCAGTACTGTCCCGTCACGTGTTTGAGAAGGCACATGCACATTTGTTGGACATAGAGAAACGATTTAGGCCGTAAATGAAGTAAACACTTAGAAGGATTAATGAGTAATTGACAACGCTGCCAACACAGAGATTTAATGGAACCAAGTCATCAATCTCAGGGATTAGCCGGAGGAAAACATCCACAATGCACTGCACCAAACCATCGCCGCTAATCCTCCCATTGCCCAATCCATCTCTAACACTGTCCTAAATTTAAATAAATGCAACCTGACTCACACATGTACGCACATAGGACGCATACAAAATAGAAATGAGGAAATCTGACAGACAGTGAATGTGGTAGAGATATTAAAATGGTTGTGATTAACAGATGAGTATTAACACTGTAATTACATTGCAGTTCTCTTCTTTTTTATTATTTTCTGATTGAGCTCGCCCTTCCATCATACTTCAGGTCATCCATAAGATTTCTATCATACTGTAATGTCTATAAGGCCCTGCTATTGCTATACAGAAGTCATTTATCCTTCTATGGTGAACAGAGAGGAAGAGTAATGCTTGCTTTCTGAAGAAAAACCACGACAGAGCGGATATACAATAAACGTAAAGCTGTTATCACTATGACAGTTCAAGAGGTATAGGCAAAACATTTTTTTGTTTTATCACAGTTCAATTTTTAAGCCTGTAAATAAAAAGCAAGGGCTGAGATATAAACACAAACTAAAACAATGCTATAAATGATTGTTAAACTCTTTGTCACTTCCACTTTTCCACAATATCAAAAACCCTCCATTCACTACAACAGCAATATCAGATCTCATTACACTGCTAAGTTACATTCTTTTTTCTGATTGGTCGATTCAGAGATCCAAGAGGTTGTTAATGTTTAGGCTAAAAGTCCATTGCTCAGGAGAACAGACCGTTGCTAAGGACGATTGAAGGACTATGTGCAGTCATATCAACCCCCTGAAGGAAGTCTGTTCAATTGAAGCTCAGCTGTTGACAAATATTATTTTTCTCCATCAAAAAACAATGGAATACTTTTTGAAATTCTTTTTTTTTTGTATTTGTTCTACTGTATGCACAAAACTTTGGATTTATAACTTAACTGACCCCCAGTGAAAAACAGAAAATTAGACATAATAGAGAGCGATGGGCTTTGTGGTTTGAATAGACAGTCTGTTTGTGCTGCTTAACATTTGAATGCATGTTTGCCATTTAAAATGGAGCACTTATAATCAAGCGCAATAGAAGGAAAGAGACAGTAGCTGCATCTCACTTCGGTTTAAATGGATTCCTTGCGTCCCTCACTTGCGTCATTTCCCTGCGACTAGTCCCTCCCACCAGGGAAGCATGGCGAGATGCAGAGAAACCATGAGAAGCAGGGAAATTAGTTTTAAGAGCAATGGGACGTGGTGGGACTCCGGAGCGTCACGTGAAGCGACGTCCGTTTGTGATGACGCCGCACAGCTGATCGTCTGACAGCAGCCAGATCAGTGCATGCGCTGCATCGTCCAATCAGTGAGCGATACACAATAAGGGGGCGGGGCGAGTGTCTGAGGATTTCACCAGAGGATGGTCTGGTAGTTCCTCGATTATCGCTCCTCCGTTATCCCTCCTCGATCCTCCGGCAAAAATAAGGCTACTGGGACGGTACTCAAGATGGCGCAGACCAAATCAACTTCCGGTGATACCGAGCCAGAGGAGCGAGGAAATGAAAAATAAGAGAAGTGAGACGCACCCAGGGACAGAAGAAGACAGACAGGAAGTAAACACTTATGGGAAAGGGTCTCTCACTTCTCGTCAGGCTTCTAAACTGTCCGTGTTATTTTTTCAATGACTGCATCACTGCTCATTATGCCTTACACTAATAATGATTTGTCTCTCCAGAATGTTGAGCCATTCCACTCCTGCATGCCATTGTTGAATTATCATTCAACCCAAAACACACATGCAATCTTTGATGCCCAGGGAGACTCAACAAAGAGTCTCTAGCAACCACCTGCTGGCTTTACCCCCCCACCAGAAGCTTCTAGATTACGGAAGTCGGTTGTACCATGGAGGTGTTTTATTTTCTAGAAGTTGCAAGCAAATAGAGACAAACCACTTCTATCTATGGCTACACAACGCATGTGTGGTTTTCTAGCTAAATATTTGACAACAATAATTGTTTGTGTGTTACTATGTTTTCGTAGTAACACACTGACACTCTTAAAGTGTAAAGGTAAAACAACAGGGAAAGGGTACATTGATTGCTAGTGTTTAACCACAGACAATGGTTTTTGTAATTGTCCACTAAAACATAAAGTCAACAAGTCTTTGTCGGCTCCTTATTGACCTAAAGAAACATGAAGATAAGAGGAATTCAACTGCTGATGTTTAATGTTTATGTCCACCACGGTTATCTCGATGTTCTTTACAGTTTACTCTCGTCTGACTTTGTACAGCAGATGTTCCAAGGTGGAAAGAAAGAACACAAGAAAAGAAACCAATGTGTTTCTTGTTTATTAGATCCTTTCCTTGAACCTTAAAAGAAAACCTTCCTCAGGATTATTGCTTTTTTTGTGATATACTTAGTGTTAAAAAATGTCCATTAAACTTTTGTGATTGCTTTTTCCCACCCACATCTCTTAGTGCACACCAGGCCATCCGTAGAGAGCCAGTTCTCTCTGAACTAAGCCAGGTTTCTATTGAGTTTGTTTGGCTTTTATTCTCAGGGTAGAGATATCTTTTTTATTCTAGATGTATTGCTGTGTTTGGGGTTTGGGATTGGTTTGGAACCAGTGTCATTTTGGGGCTTGTATGTGACTCTGGAGAAGTCAAAAGCAGTTTGTACAATTTAAAATCGAATTCAGTGGGTTGAACAGTGCATACCGTACATTCAGCGGAGACAAACATCTAACAAAAAGAACCACAACTGAGATTCCTTCACGTCCTTGCTGTGAAACAACACTATCTGCCATAGCAAAATGTTCAAAGCGATTACACAGATAGCTAAAAGTGAATTACCCAGAGATCAACACTGAGAAAGCGTCAGGAAGGTTGACGTGGGCATGGATCGGTCTACCTCCCACGCATTCATCTGCACCAGATCGTTAATCTAACTCGCCTCCTATGGCTCCTCCGCTCTCTCTCATATCTCCTGTATTAAGCAGCATATCTCTGTCATTTACGACTCCTCCTCCAGGACACAGATGACCGACATATTCCACATATATTTACTCGAGAGGACAGATCATGAGAACAGGAGAATGCATATTCATTGTCCAATCTCTGCTTAAGTTAAACCACATTCCCCTTGGTTGTTTGTGTCTCAATATGAAGAAACTTCTCTTCGATCAGCTGCATTCATCATCTGTGTTCGGTAAAGCTATCAGCAGTGATCGGTCTGTCTTAATAACAAAGTGAAGAACGACTTCACTTTGAAAAGTAGCAGCAGACGACAGGCTTTCGTTTTCCTCCACGGAACAATGAACAGAATGGGTTGCGTTCACGATCAAAGTGCAGTACTGTTCCTTGTGCATGTTTCTGATTTAGTATTCGACTGGCCATCAACCTCACTATTATAGAAATTATACAAAGGATGCTTTTGTGCCTGCAGGTGATTGAAGAACTGTTTTCATCGATTTAAATCGCCCCGCTCTCGCAGACGCATCGATGTACTCTTGCATTCGGACCAGACTTACGCTTAGGGACATTGGAAGATGTGTTGGAGATATCAAATGGGATGATTTGAAGAAGTAATTACCACTTCCTCTTAGAGCCAAGCTTAAGGATAGGCCAGGGGAAATGAGTTGCAGCAGTTGCAAAAGTACACTCAAGAGAGGGAACGAACATTATTCCAAATCTCATACAATTAATCATGTCAGAGAAAATGTGCATTTCAATGGACAAAGCTCATCATACTGACTTGTTAATGACCAGATATAAAACCCATGGCTGCCATCAGGATCAGCTTGATTGTCGATTGGCGGCTAAATCACTGGTATCTTTTTATTTATAAAGCAATGTTAGGGAAACTTCCGTCTTACATCTGTTCCCTGATCTCACAGCGTATTGTAAATGGCTACTGCCTGAGATCTAAAGCTGTGGTTGTATTACATGTGCCAACTGCTAGGACTGTATTAGGAAATACAGCTTTTAGATGTGCAGCGCCGCTAGCATGGAACAGTCTGCAAAAGGAATGGAAGCTAAGCAGTTTGATTCCATTTCATGTTTTTAAAGCTAGGATAGACGCTATACAATCAGAAAATATTGGTGTCTGTAAATGCTACTAGTATACAAACTGTAGTATCATATAATGTCCTTTGTTTTCTGTCATGTTTGTATTAATGTTTGGAACTAATTGAAGCAGGTCACCATTGTAAAAGAGGTCTATGATCTCAATGGGTTTTATCTGTATAAATAAAGGTTTTTAATTGAATTGATTGTTATTTTTATCAAATAAATAGCTTGCTTCTACGATTTGTTTTGCCTTTGGAGGTTTATTCAGCCTTGGGGAGTATTGGAATACATGTAACGAGATTACTTTATGCAAACAAATACATTACTTTTATATTGTCAAACTTAGATTATAGGTTATTAGTCATTGTAACATAAAACATTTACGCTATATACATTAGCATTTAACTCTTGAGCAGAAAAACACAGAAACTAAAAGGAACTTACCGCACATACATTTATGTCAACAGATAAGCGCACAATAGGGGTCAAACAGGTGACCTCTCTCTTTGTGGGTGGTCTTTCTAGCCAGCAGGCCGCCTCCCTGCCAACCAACACACAGCCTCTCCACCTTAATGCTTTATTCATGTGCCCTCATTCCCCTCAGAAACACTTCTAGAGGCAAGAGATGTGAATTATGGAAAACAGGAAGTGCAGAAACTAGTGCGTGTCTGAGTAGTGTGTATGATGGTCTCATTACTCAGCTGTGAGTGTCTGCAGAATATATGTGCAAGTGTTCATGTGTGTGTGTTTTCCTGTGCCTGCATGTGTGTTTTTCTTTGTTTGCAAGCTAGTTTGTTTGTTTGTGTGTGGGAAGATCAAAAGACTGGAGGCAGTAAAGTTTTCTTCTTGGATACCTGGATAAGAACTTTTTTTAATGCCGGAGGAGGGTCTGCACAACTAATATCAGACATTCGCATCATGCATCACTATACATGCATCATACTATGCTAAACAAATGCATTTTTTTCTTTCTGTATTTCTCATTGCATCTTCCCACTCAAATGACCTTGTATTATTATTTATAATAATGTTGTATTATACACCTTCATTAGGGTAGTCTGACTTAGCGGATTTTCAAATATTACAGAGACTACTGCTTCAAAGACAGGTTAAACAGCTGCAACCCATTACGTAACCCAAGCAGTCTTTCAGTGCCGAATTCTGTGAACATCAACGCAAATTAACAAAGAGAAAAACATATTTTTAAGTGGAGGTAGACACCAGGCAGAGTCAAAACCTCCGACTTCAACAGCCTTAAACGTATCACGATCAAACGCAACACTGTTTTCAAAAAAATACCCAAGAGGAAAAACATATGAAAAGATAATAATTAGGTTGGATGTTAGATGGTGATGTCTTTACTCTTTAGTACCACTGATAACCAAACACTAACATTACGCTTCTACACTACAGTGCAAGAATGTTTACAATGGTTCTCTGTAGCCCTGCTCGCTCAGCTGTCAATCACACACATGCACCCGCCCCCTCAGAGGCTTGGAGCCTCACGGAGATTTTCAAATATAAATCACATATGTTCATCCTTCCTCCACAAATAATATTAGCAATATATGTAAAGAATAATTTACATCATAATGACCGCACAAAGGGATTATTGTTTGCAATTCCAGCTGTGAGTGCAAAATATCATTTTGAATATTTCAAATAGGTTTCCTCCAATCTGTTTATCCCTCAAAGCAAGGAAGGCACGGCTGCAGGCTTCTCATCAACATGCCTGTCAAACAGCAAGCTGAGACCACAGGAGGCACGCACGCACACACACACACACACACACACACACACACACACACACACACACACACACACACACACACACACACACACACACACACACACACACACACACACACACACACACACACACACACACACACACACACACACACACACACACACACACACACACACACACACACACACACACACACACACACACACACACACACACACACACACACACACACACACACACACACACACACACACACACACACACACACACACACACACACACACACACACACACACACACACACACACACACACACACACACACACACAAAAGGTCTGCTTCCCAATGTTTTTTTTTATGTGAACACACAACACACACCACTTCACACGCATTTCATATGCAGCCGTTGTCCCGAACGACCTTTGATGTGTCTCCATGTGGAAACAAATAACACAACAGAAAATGATTATAACTCAATAATGCAAGGCAGTGAACGATGAAATAACCAGAGTCCCGTGCATGGAGCGTTACTATGTGCATCCTTTAAAGCAGCGTTGGTTGAGGGTGGGTGTGCTTCAGCTTAATGAACTGAAGGATACTTTTGTGTATCATTTCTAAAGAGCACTTGCTCCCGTTATTGATGGTGACAACTCTTACGTAGGTTGCATGAAAGATTCAATAAAGAACCTAAGATATACTATTTGTCTGAAAGCGCTTATTATTTGTTCTTTATTTAATAAAGCATGAATACATTTGGCAATACAAAAAAAAGGGAAAACCGTGTTAAAAAAGCGCATTCTAACATGACTTAGAGTCTATAATCATTGCAAGAGGCCCTTACTTAAATGACAGTCATCAGCCTTCTTAGAAAATGAAGTAGTGCTTGTGTATGGATACAAAAGTCTGAGATCAAAATAAATGTTGACCTGATCTGCTTCTTTGACAAGCCTAACACAATCTACAGCAGGCTATAAAAGTATGTATTCGAGCAGTTGCGCAGAAAGTATAGGGTTAACAAGCTTATTTCAATCTGCGTATTCTGTGTTTTTTCTTGTAAGTGAAAACGATGGACTTGGGCCTTTGCTGACACAGTCTATGTCAGCTTTTTAAAGATGACATAAAAAGACTGGATTCCTATCTCACTGAACAAATATAATTTCCAAAAGTACATAGAAGGGTTTGTGAACCTCTGTTGCTACAGCAGTGTTTGATTTACAGTGTGTTTGATTTAGATTCATAAAGCAAAGAGGAGACAGAAACCATGGTTGGGGATGCAAAAATGAAGAAGACAGATTCATTTTTAACACCCTTGTTTTACAAGTCTTTTGTTTGCGAGAAAACGATGAGGCATGGAGAACGTGCAGAACTAAAATGTAAGCGTCTGCATTATTTACTTTGCATCATTTACCATACGTGTGCAGCAGCAAAGCGTTCCTGTGTATACCAACAACATTAGTCAGGAATAAATGGATTAGGTTTGTTTCCAATTGGATATTGAGTTAACCCAGGGTTGCCAACTTTGGTTACCTGGCTGGAGTGAGATTTTGATATCATGGGTTTAATTACACATATGAGCACTAAATGACTGCTATCATGTCAGCAGCGGGACCTTAGCATATATAGGCTATAGGATATATATACAATATATACAAATACACAATATTGGACACAGACTATAAAGGACACCAAGTTTCATTCACTATTGAAAGTCAAACACATGTTTGTTTCCACTGTTTTATTGTGTGCCTGTCGCGATAAGCAATTCATTGACTTAACGTACGATAAATAAAAATGAACTCGATAAATTGCCATTTACATGAGGATGTGACTAGCAGTTTGAAAGGATGTACTTGAATTATTATATATTATCATTATGTCAGGGGTCTAAAATGATACAACGGTGCCGACAATATTATCGTTTATCGCAATAATTTCCGGGAAAATGTATCCAACAAAATGAATTATCGTGAGAGCTACACATGAAACACACACAAACAAATCTACAGACTTACTCCAAACTGCCAAATATGTTAATATACACACTCTCACATCTCAAATCTCAGATCTGCCTTCTTAATAGTTTGTTTGGGTCCCTCACCTCCGTTTCACTTCTCATGCACTGATTCGCTAGCTGAACAGCCAATCAGAGCGATTTATTTGGCCGACGGCCTCCCAACATGTTGAATCAGCGGCGGAAGGTGTCGGCACGGCCGAAAAGACACGACGGTGTGGGACACACCAAGACACACCAATCTGAGTAGGGCGACACGACGCTCATCGACGGCCCGACATCTATCGACGCCGAAAATCGGCTTGGTGTGTAAGGACTTTAGCACTTTTATTTAACATGAATTAATGAACATGTTGAAGCTTGTTATGGGGACGGTATTAGGCGGGGCGGGCAGTAAGAATCCTGCAGTCAGCACCCATAAATAACCACTGCTAAGCACCAAGTAGCAGTTGATGCCATCCAGGTCTATGGAGGACACTTAAGGGTCGCAGCCAATTTAAATAAACAGCTGACTGGGACAGGTGTTCATGAATAATGCTGAACTAACCAGTGCACCTCTTGGCTTCTTTAAAACAGGCTTTCCACCTGTGTCCACCATCTGTGCGATCATCAAACTGCTGCATTAGGCTGAAATGAAATTACAGAGACATTTCTTTAAAGAGGCCCCATTTCACTATTCCAAGTTTTGTTGTGTTATATATATGTGTGCATGTAAATGTAAATGGTCTCCACTAATGCGGGAACGTTTGTTTAAAAAAAAAAACACCACTGAAGTCTATCTATAGCTTTCCCTATTCCATTTTATGAAGATAAAGTGATATATTTATTTGTTTACAAGCAACCTGTGTTGGTGGTGCAAATAATGAAAGAAGAGGATAGTAGAATGAAGTCAAACCTTCAAGGGAAAGTGTATTGAGTATCCGGCTGTGTCATCAGAGACTGCAGGTCACCTCTCCTAACAACACTCTACATTGGTTTCTATTCCACTGAGCAGAACGAGTGATGCGCATTCCCCTGTACACATACAGATTCAACAATACATGTACTAATCGTATTACATAGAAAATGGAACCTAACTTTAATAGAGGTTAAACATTGGAACAAAACACGTTTAGAACATTGACATATTGATAGTTTGGTATATTTTTAAAGACCTAATTCGCAAACTGGGGTTCTGGTATGGATACTAAGACTTTCCTTGTAGTGCACCAGTTATTGTTTGCAGTCTGATTAAGATGAAGCTGAGAGAATAAAAGAAAACAAATCTGAGCCGATGGGACAAAGAGAATCTTTTGTGCAGATGACGATAAAGATTTGTCTTGATTTCTTAATGATTTTTTGAATGAACAAGTTTGACCACAGCTTCAAGAACAACAATGTAACGGTGTAATTAAAGGGGTAGCACCTCTCAGGCCTCTAAGGTGTTCAGACTCATTTGTCAATGTAGTGTAATTAGCTTCTCTGCTCTCCCATTAGAACCAGTTTAAGCCTGCAGTCATTTCAAATACTCAACTGTTCCATCTATACTGCAAGTCGACTATCTCTCATCCAATCAAGAAGAAGTGACATACTGATGCTCCCTGCCAGCGACACAGCCTCTCACATCGGAAATCTTTCATTATCATCTCTGTCTCATTTGCCGATTCATTTCTGGGCTGAGTTTTTTCAGCTGAAGTCAAACTCAATACAGATTTCAACATCTCAAAACTGACAAAGAGAAGAGCCTTTTTGAAATTATACTTCTCTACAGGCTGTTTATTTGTGTTTAAAATGGCTGTTATATTTAATTGTCCTGTAAGCCTCGACTGTGTGGCATTGAGACAGTTTGCACAAAACCAATTCAATAATATGTTCCCCTCTTTTTATAGGTTTATAGGTTTGTTGAAGTAGAATTAATTTTTCTTACTTCCCAAGGAGATAAGCGTCTCTTTATATTTTTTGCAAAACGCTATTATTAAGCCATTAAAAGCCAATCATTTATTACGACCAGCTTAAAACCTTAGTGACAAAGTTAATCCAATCCAAACCCCCCCTGGCTGCAGCTACTTCTTACACAACTCCTACTGTAGCTAAAACATGTAATTAGTTCCTAAATGTGAAAACACAGAAAACGATAGGAAGAAATAAGTATTTGCCTGATATGGCATCTTCAGAAACATGCTGCAAATGGCAACAGATACACAAAATAAAGAGCAAAAGTTGTACAAATGTGCATTGTTGGCATATGCTACTAGGCAAGGCAAGGCAAGTTTATTTATATAGCACTTTTCAACACAAGGCAATGTGTTAGCAATACTAAGCTTGTAGATCACCTGATTCTATTAATAAAGCAGCGCCTGTAAGTGAGTTCAGGCAGATATCTCAGATGTGCTGCTGCTCGCACATGACATATGATCTCAATGCATTATACATCAACTCAATAGGGCAATGTGCTGTGTTAAAGCCTTCAGTGCTGGCTCACTTCTTTTCTCTGAAGTGCACTGCTCATCAGAAACCTCGCTGCTGCCATCTCATAAAGCAGCTACCTGTATGCTCTCAGACCAACTTTCTCTGAGAGAGCCGTTACTGTCAATCACTGCTCTGCTGAGCTTGCACTATTCTTACGGGGAGTGACAAGGTCAGAGCTTCGAAGCCAAATATCAACTCAACACATATTCTGCATTCACACAGCAACCCTGGCTGGCAGAAATACTCTTGGCAGGATGTAGAAGCAGTGGCCAAAGTGCTACTAAGGGAGAACATTCCCAGTTGAAGAATAGCAAGGAAGATGACCTGTCTTAATGGAAAACATTTTGTATACAAGGCCAATCTGTCAAATGACTTTAATTTAAAACCTTGAATCAAGAATGTTTTCAAGTTTGAGTTAGTGATTCACAGAAAAGTAGAAGTGCATTTGAAGAGTGCAAAGGTCATGCCCGTTCTCGCAACATTGAGGAAGTTAACATATCTTTTAATATCATGATTAGAATCCTCTCTAGAAAGATGGAGTAAAAAGTTATTCCTCGGCCCATGCGTCACCCATGCACCAACTTGAATCAGGCTTCACTTTTGTAGGCGGACAAACAAACCAAAAACATAACCTGCTAGGCAGAGGTAATTATGGAAACTTCATTTGAATTCAGCACATCACCAATTCCTCTGAATTCATTTTTAAAGTAAAACCCCCTTGATAAGCTGCAGAGCAACCCCCATGGAACATCGGCATTTCATAAACAGGATGTCGCATGCCAGCTTTCTAATCTCCGTCATCATGGATATTTCATGACTGTAAAAAGAAATGTCAAATTCCCTCTCCGACCCTATTCTACACGTCTGTGCACTCCACAACACTCTCCTGGGGATTCAAAGGCCTCTGCGAAGACAGCACTGCACTAACCTCCGCTGGGCATCAAAATCCTGTCAAACAACCCTTCCAGCATCCTGCAGTAACGCTCCGTCTTACTGACGGCTATCCACCCACAATACAAAGCTGTTTTTGATGCCTTCAATGCTCAGCTATGCAGAAAATTAACTCCTGCGACTACATCACATCCTCGCAGGCCAATCTAAACATAGCATCTTACTCTCTTCTATGATATCCCTTCCCTCCATCTCTATTCCTCCCTCCCTGCTGGATATGTAATCAAGATGACATCCCCCTTACGCCCCCCTCCCCATCAAAGATCAATCTACACCTCCACATCAGCAGCAGTCAATCACCTGCGCACTATTTCAATTGCAGGCGTGCATTAGTCCCTCTGCACCTCTTCACATGTCAAGCCTCTCACGCTGTGCGCCAGCAATAATCCGCTCCGCTCCCTAAAGGTTATTCAGCTGTTTTACAGTCTAGGATTTATGTTGTCTCTTTATCCGCTGCATCATTTTCCACAAGGTTAGGATCATATAAATGGGCTTTTTAGCAATAACAAAAGAGGCTACTTTAGCATGTTGGAGTGCAATTGTCTGGGGGTGTGTTAGACTGCACTGTTATGAGGCTGAGGGCATTACACTGTATGTGTTATACTTCCAGGGAGAGTCTATTTATTAAATGGGCATAAGTGGCTCAGGGGGAAGGAATGGGCATCTACCAATTGGAGGATCAGTTGTTCGATCCCTAGCCTCTGCAGTCAACATGTAGAAGTGCTTGTGCAGGAAACCCTAATTGCTCCAGTGGGCAAGGCCATTTAAAGTGCACGTACTGAGAGCTTCTTTGGATAAAAGCCAGCTGAGTTGCAGATAGAGAATTATTTAACTCTATTATTCTCCATTGTTGTCCTTACCCTAGTTCATGCTTCTCTGTCTACAGGCAGCGGGCATCTGGTGTTGGGGTTGGGGCACTCTACATATGGTAAGCTGGAGCTTGTTTTCTCAGGATTTCTTCGTCAGCTACGTTAAGAGATGACTCCTTACTTTTGAATATGCATAAAGCAAGGTTGTAAACATTCTCACCTTCAGGACTGAATATGGTATGAGTGAGAGAGTACATGTCATCTAACCGATGTCTCTTGGAGTCTGCTTCTCACTATGAAATGTAACTGAAATGAAACAAAATGTCTTGCTGATGGAATGTTTGATTACAGGCTTTGGTTGGAAGGAGCAGTTAAGAACATTACTTCGGAGATTGTTAAGCAGACGCTGTGTCACTACAGTGTTTCAGAAAATGGCACTGTCAATTCTCCGGCCTTAACTTGCAATAAATCTTCAGCATTCAGTGCCATCACTTTGAAGCTCTCTGCAATATAAGAATGGAAAACCACTTTCACATCAAAGTGGATTCAACTTGGAAACATTCCAGTAAGGGCACAACCCCAGCATCCCCTCCGCTGCTAAATATCATCTCTGAAACATTTAGCCTCAGAGGTAAGAGCGATGCCAGGCAGGTCTCCACTGACAGAGCCGGCACGCGCGCACACACACACACATACTGGGTCTTTCATTCTGCTGTCAGCTGTCTCCGTCAATGCAACTCTTTTCCTCCTCCTCCTCCTCCTCCACCACCACACAGAGTCGGGGTAATGGCAGGTCTAAAAATAAGTGGGAGGACAGGGGATTGTGAGACGGATGGGTCCTGGCACCAGCCGAAAACCCAGAGTCTGACACAAATGGGCCAAAGAGAGACGGGCCCATCTGGCAGTCACCTGAACAAAGTGAAATCAAATTGTATTTAGTTTATTCTGTTAATCAGGCTAATGTTGAGTTGGAGTCTCCACCTTACTGTAAATGCATGTTGACACCTATTGATTTAGTGGATCTGGACCAATTCCATTGTACATTTCAGTCTATTTGTATAAATCTCATATCCTACGCAGCAAAGCAGTTCATTTTACAAATTGTGTTTTTGTCCGTTTAATGTTGTTTCCTGCCTTCCATTCCATTCAGTAGAGTGGGGAAATCAATTATGAAAACCTTAATTGACATTGTACGTGCACAACAAGATTATGTTTGCTTTACAAGCAGCATAGGAATAATGCAATATAAGTATTAAAAAAATCAAGTACAGAAAATATTGAGGATATACGACACATAGATTGCATTCAATAAAACAGTTTATTATAGCAGCAATGCAGTAGTGCAAACATGTTCACGTCAGTCTTATAGTCCTACAGTAGATAGCTTGGAGAGGGGGTAGCTCTGAACACTCCCTGGGTGCAGCTGAGGACCCGCTCAGAGCTCTCTGTGACGGAGCAGCTGATGTAGCGTGTCCAGGAGTGGAGTGCACCAGCTGGGCGTAAAAAAGCAGGGCTTAACTCTAACGTCGGGCTTAGCTATGTCCGACGTAGTGATTCGAATTTACACCGAGTGCACCAAGCCTGACTAGTCTCAGGCGTAGCTGCGCCTGGTCTTAAGATGCGCGTCCACGTGAATACACGCGAAACAGTAATTGTTGCCAAGCAACGCCATTTTACCATTTTACAGACTCAGAGGACCGCAGAGAAGAGGGAATTCCCACACCCACAGCGTCATCGATTACTCAAGGGGAATCCCAAATGGCCACACCCCGAAAGAGAAAGAGGGATTTGTCAGAGCTACAGCGGGAACTGACGGAGAAAGAAATCGTTCGTGTGGAGGTGGAGACCGTCAAATTGAGAGCGGAACACGACAAAAATTGAGCTGGAGAAGGAGAAATTGAGACTCTTCTTAATGCCCTTTCATTGTTAAACATGTAAACAAGACGCCCTGCCATCGTTAATATCCTTCTTGCCTGTTTTACGTTACTATGGATACTAGTCTGTCTTTCCGATTTACGCCTGCTCCATACTAGGCGTAAAAGTTACACCCGGGCGCAACGCATACAGGGCTTAAGTCTAAGTGGTGCACTAGTCATAACTTTAGTTTGGTCTTAACCTTCGGTTCTACGTCGGACGTAGAGTTACGCCCAGCTTACGCCCAGCTGGTGCACTCCACTCCAGATGTATAAGTAAAGATGCTTTGGATGCTACAGAAAGTAATGTATAGCTGTTGTTTCACTTCTTTACAAGTGCTGTGGTCATGGCACTAAACAAAGCAGGAGTTTAGAGACCGGAATTATTTATATTATAGACCAGTTTGATGGGGATTATTGTATTACATGTTTTACTTTAGACAATGAACAGTATTGAGACCTTTAAGTGGCTGCATGAGGTAGGTTATACTAGTGTGAATCTGTCCTGGATCTTCTGGCACAGTACACATGCTGGTAAGGAGCCAGTTGCTATATCTGTTTAAGTCTGATGTCCATATACAGTATGTGTTGAAATAGGAGCAGTTTGGTCCTCTTTGACATAATGATCATTTAAAAAAGCTATCCAAATGTTTTTTGCCTGTATTATTGTCAATTGGTGGATGAATGCAGGCGTGCTAGAGGATGTATTCGTCTCAAGTGCTGATAAATGACCAAAGCTTATTTATGAATCATTGTGATGCCAGATGTGCCTTTCAATCCTCAGTCAGTCAGTTTCCACTCATTCACCGTATGACTAAACTAATCAAATAACAGCCGGAGTCTACCAAGACCTCAAGGACCAATTACACGGACCAAAACTGGGAATACAACGTTTTCAGTACATAAGGTTTTCCAGAAAACAGTAACACAAACATTAAAACACATCAGCGATAGGACCCTCTATGCTCATAATAATTCAGTAATGCTCAATTGGCACCCATTCAAAGACTAGTACACACAAAAAAATACACATGTATTACCATGTAATACCTACACTTCATGTATGAGGAGTAACCTTGCAATTGTGTCATTAGCTCCAAGGATCCGATACAGTGAGGCAACTCAATTAACCAACACATAATTAAAAGCACTGTTGGAGCACATTATTGCTGAGATTGCGTTGCCAACAGCTATTTTACCTCACAAGTTGTGAGCGTGTGAGAGAGAGAGAAAAAAGCCGCAGAGGGAGTGAAGAGCTCTGGGTAATAAACTAAACCCCGATAGGAAATGTATTTGAAATTGGATACAATAGATATATCTTGATAGCTTTCCTCATTATCTCAAATACAGCTGCTATTCTACAGGGATTAACGCGATAAACCAGAATAATGTGAACACTATACTCATAATATAAGTATGATTGCGTCTCATAATCTCTGTAATATCTATTAACCTTGACCCCAGAGGAAATGTAACTAGTTAGTTCTGGCCCTTATCTGTGTCTAGAGAAACGTATGAATCGTGTGATCCCCGATTTATAAGGAATAATTCATGTCCTTATAAATATGTGCATCAGCGACGAAGCAGCCTGTAATAAGAAGGTCAAAAAGTTTGAATTCCACTATGTCAGGGGTGTTTCGTAAGAATGTCATCACTCGATCAAAACTGGAGAACATTTAAGAGATTAAAAATGTATTTAGAGAGTTTTTAAAAGCATAAGGCTTCACTAAGAAATATGCTTTTTAAAAAAAGGTCATATTCTAAAAGGGCACAGGACAAATCATGGTAACTCTTAACAGGAATAATCCTTTAAACGCACCATGTGACTGTTCATCAATGTTTTGCTCACTCCTATTAATCGGCCTGTATACACTTGTGAATACATGCAACTGTACCGTACACACTGAAAAGCATTGCTGTTGAATTAGTGAAGTTCTTTAGCCTTTCAGGGTATATTTAGTAGTAGAGGTAAAGTAGTACAGACCTTTCTGTTTTAGAATAGGTTGGAGAATGTTCTTAAGTTAAGCAGAGCTCTTCAGAGAAACCCGGTGGCTTTGCAGTGCAAACGTCAGGGTGGCCGTTGAAAAGAAGAAGAGGTCAACGTCTGAGATGGTCCCAACACAACACTTTTATAAGGAGTGAGTCACTGCAGGAGGATCACAGCTGCCTCTGAAGGCAATCTGCTGGATAAAAACCACAGCACAGACATGCTGCCCGCTGTAAGAGAAGACCACTGGGACATTAACGCTAAAGTGTACACCCTGCCACTGCTCCAAAGAAACAACTTTCTCACTAAACAGTAACACAAGTTGTTTGTCCTCTTGCCTTCATCCATGTTGCATTTCTTGGGTGTGTGTTCTGAACTGCTCCCTTTGTTAAAGCTGCTGTGTTATGCTAATGTTAAGGTTTCATATCAGTATAGTGTGTGAACTATTTAATTGAAAGACCATGGTTGTAATTAAAAGACAACAATGCTGACTTTTGGTTTGAGATGTCAACATCCAATGATGACATTTTGTATGCAAACAAACAACAGTTTCCAGGCTGCAAACACAAAGCAAGACTCTGCATTAATACTGCATTACAACCAACAAGTAAAATCCTCCTTTTTGAATATATTAAATCAGGTTTTTCCCTTTTGAGTCCGTCTCTTTAATTATACATATGTGAGGGCTACAATTATTCCCAAAATAATCCTGATAGACGCCATGGAAGCCTGAACGTCTGACCAGAAACATTGTGTTAAGACTATTGCATATAGATAGATCATTAAGAAAGCAATCATTTGGCCAATACAAAATGCATGGGGCAGTTTATCTTCAATTAAGGCACTAAGCTGACATTTATATCCAGATAAATGTGGAACAGGTAGCAGAATATCAAGCACACAATGTCCAAAATCCAACCCGTCCTATCAACAGATGTCACAACAGCGATCAAGTTGAACAGATAAGTGCTGAACAAAGCAGTGTACAGTAGGCGATGAATATGGAAAAAAGAGTATTTGTATTGGAATAAATATTAGAGAGGAAGGCTGACGGGAAACTGAAGCACAAACGGAGAATATAAAGATCACAAAGTCAGTTTGATTCTGCTTTGTGTGCCCTGGATGCCTCCTGCAGACATCGGCATTTCATTCATGACATCTCCAGAAATGCTTATCCCGGCATTAGATCAGTGGAGGGAGGAGAAGAGGCATCCTACTGCCTGCAAAGCACTTTGATGTGGTGAGAAATCAATTGATTTCCAGTTATGAGAATATTAGACAATGAACTGTGAACAATTGATTTAAAGTGCTGTTGAAAGTGTCTTTAATGCCATATAAAGACACTCTGCTTCACTGTACATCTAACCTGGGTATGCACATTCCTCGAGTCCAGAGAAAACTCTAAATATAGCCCAAAATTGTCCCCAGATAAACCCATACACGTCTAAATGTGAGATTGTTTTCCTCTCCAATAACAATATATACATATTTTAATTTGCGCTGCAGAATAAGTGAGTTATGAGGGCAGGTCTTGCATTAAAAAAGCTAAATGAAGTGGGTCATTACCAAAAATAAGGTGGGGACTAGGGCTGCTCGATTATGGCAAAAATCATAATCTCGATTATTTGGGTCAATAATTGATATCACTAGGGATGCTCCGATCGATGCTCCGATCGATCGGTCGGTAATAATTAAGTTGATTGTTGTTTGTGGAAGCTCCAGAATGAGCCCATTACTGAGTTTAAACATCACTTTAAATGGAAGATTTAAAGGATGTTTAAATCTTCCATTTAGGCCCCGCCCACTCGATCGGATCGGCGATACTGATTCCGCCCACTCGAACTCCATCATTTATGAAGTTTTTGATGCTCTCTATTGTCAGATCTTCCACACCTACAATCAACGTTTGTCTTCCAAGTAACAATTCTGTTTTAGCATAAAGATGTGTTGCCGAATACAACAGCTGCAATGAATCCCAAGTCTAGCAAAGACTAAGAGGAATTTGGTAACGATCGGAAAGTCAATTCCCATTAAACACTCGTATGACTGTTGATCGACTGATTTGTTAGGTAAGGCCCCTGCTGGGTATCGAGTTAATGGCTGATGGTTGAGATCAC
>NW_022992245.1:0-42500 GCF_902827175.1 Gymnodraco acuticeps
GCGCTCACACATTTCGCTGCTTCTATGCTGCTGGCACTATTTTCTCCAAGTACATGTTGCATTGTATTCTGGTCAGACAGTGACTCTCTCGCTACCTGTTTCTATGGCCAGGCTGTGAGCACTCAGTCTGTACTTCATCAACATCTTCCTGTGTGTAACATCAGTCACTGCTCAGGTAGGCTGCCACAGTGTACTGTCTCTTTAGGGCCAGATAGCATTGCATTTTACTTTGTGTTCTGGATTTAGTGTTCCAATAAGTGAGGTAGTTTTGTGTGTGTTTTGTTATAGTCTGGTTGACTCTAATAGATGTGGGCTCAGCCTGGTCCTGATCACAGTGTGAACCGGTTTGTGAACAGAGTGTCAGGACCAGCTGAGAGAGGGGACTCTTGTTCATCTCTTGATGCTGCAGGGCTTTGTGGTGGTAGGAGTGGGGCTCACTTTCTTTTAGATGTAGCCAATATTTAATTGATCGTTTCTGGATTTGTATTAATAATGGAAATGTGCCTAATTCCGCTCTGCAGGCGTTGTTAGTTGTTCTCCTGTGAACCTGGAGGATGCCTTTGCAAAACTCATTGTGAGCATTTTCTATTGGATGGTTTTCCCATGTGTCAAATGTTTGGTTTGTTTGTGGGCCCCCTCTCTCTCTCTCTCTCTCTCTCTCTCTCTCTCTCTCTCTCTCTCTCTCTCTCTCTCTCTCTCTCTCTCTCTCTCTCTCTCTCTCTCTCTCTCTCTAGATAAGCTGTTTCAGCCCAACATCTCTGTGTCCTCCTCCATGTACGGGGTCTCCGGGCCCCAGCAGCAGGGGTCCCAGGTGTTCAGAGGCTCCACCTTCACCATCAGTTGCTCCATCCAGCCTCAGTACCCAGGAGGCTCCTTCCTGCTCAGCTCCTCCACTCACAACTACACCCAGCCAGCTGTCAATCACTCTGCCCACTTCCTGTTCCCGGCTGCAGAGCCCGCCCACCAGGGAAACTACAGCTGTGTTTATCACGTCTCTGCTTTTCCTCAGGACTTCCTCCTCTGAGAGCCGTCTGCTCTCCGTCACCGTCACAGGTGAGCTGTTAGAGTTTACTGTAGGACAGAGCGTGATGCTCCCCAGGAGAACGCTGGTGAGGACTGAGTGTTTTACTGTGAGCCCTGAAGCAGTCACACCCTTACATCACAAGTAGCTTTCCAGAGCAACGTACAATAAGTGCAATGAACCGTGAAGACATGAATCCAGAACACACATTCTCCAGTCAGCTGTAGTTTACATTGGAGTATTGCCATGAGTACTGACTGTTCAACAGATACAGCTAGCAGCTTCTCCCTACAGTCCTACTGTCTGGTATGAACAGGAACAAGGGTTGGGGTTGAATGAAGATCTTAAGAAGATGTAGTGTATTGTAATATAACTGTAGAGAGGAGTCTCCATGCTGAAGGGGGTTCAGGTCTCTGTGTGTTTGCTGACTCTTGATCTGATGCTGTCCAGGTGTTCCATCAGATCCAGAACCTTTTATCATCCGAGCCGTCGTCCTGCCGCTGACTCAGCTGCTGGTGACCATCGGACTTTACTTCTACTGCAAGGTACTGAAACATGTTGTTGTTGTTCCACTGACTGAATGATGAGGGACTGAAACATGTTGTTGTTCCACTGACTGAATGATGAGGGACTGAAACATGTTGTTGTTCCACTGACTGAATGATGAGGGACTGAAACATGTTGTTGTTCCACTGACTGAATGATGAGGGACTGAAACATGTTGTTGTTCCACTGACTGAATGATGAGGGACTGAAACATGTTGTTGTTCCACTGACTGAATGATGAGGGACTGAAACATGTTGTTGTTCCACTGACTGAATGATGGGACTGAAACATGTTGTTGTTCCACTGACTGAATGAGGGTACTGAAACATGTTGTTGTTCCACTGACTGAATGATGAGGGACTGAAACATGTTGTTGTTCCACTGACTGAATGATGAGGGACTGAAACATGTTGTTGTTCCACTGACTGAATGATGAGGTACTGAAACATGTTGTTGTTCCACTGACTGAATGATGAGGTACTGAAACATGTTGTTGTTCCACTGACTGAATGATGAGGTACTGAAACATGTTGTTGTTCCACTGACTGAATGATGAGGTACTGAAACATGTTGTTTGTCCACTGACTGAATGATGAGGGACTGAAACATGTTGTTGTTCCACTGACTGAATGATGAGGGACTGAAACATGTTGTTGTTCCACTGACTGAATGATGAGGTACTGAAACATGTTGTTGTCCACCACTGACTGAATGATGAGGGACTGAAACATGTTGTTGTTCCACTGACTGAATGATGAGGGACTGAAACATGTTGTTGTTCCACTGACTGAATGATGAGGGACTGAAACATGTTGTTGTTCCACTGACTGAATGATGAGGGACTGAAACATGTTGTTGTTCCACTGACTGAATGATGAGGTACTGAAACATGTTGTTGCCTTCCACTGACTGAATGATGAGGGTACTGAAACATGTTGTTGTTCCACGACTGAATGATGAGGGACTGAAACATGTTGTTGTTCCACTGACTGAATGATGAGGGTACTGAAACATGTTGTTGTTCCACCCTGACTGAATGATGAGGATGAAACATCGTTGTTGTTCCACTGACCTGAATGATGAGGGCCTGAAACATGTTGTTGTTCCACTGACTGAATGATGAGGGCTGAAACATGTTGTTGTTCCAATGACTGAATGATGAGGGACTGAAACATGTTGTGTTCCACTGACTGAAATGATGAGGGACTGAAACATGTTGTTGTTCCACTGACTGAATGATGAGGGACTGAAACATGTTGTTGTTCCACTGACTGAATGATGAGGTACTGCAAACATGTTGTTGTTCCACTGACTGAATGATGAGGGTACTGAAACATGTTGTTGTTCCACTGACTGAATGATGAGGGCCTGAAACATGTTGTTGTTCCACTGACTGAATGATGAGGTACTGAAACATGTTGTTGTTTCCACTGACTGAATGATGAGGGTACTGAAACATGTTGTTGTTCCACTGACTGAATGATGAGGGACTGAAACATGTTGTTGTTCCACTGACTGAATGATGAGGGACTGAAACATGTTGTTGTTCCACTGACTGAATGATGAGGGACTGAAACATGTTGTTGTTCCACTGACTGAATGATGAGGGACTGAAACATGTTGTTGTTCCACTGACTGAATGATGAGGGACTGAAACATGTTGTTGTTCCACTGACTGAATGATGAGGACTGAAACATGTTGTTGTTCCACTGACTGAATGATGAGGTACTGAAACATGTTGTTGTTCCACTGACTGAATGATGAGGGACTGAAACATGTTGTTGTTCCACTGACTGAATGATGAGGGTACTGAAACATGTTGTTGTTCCACTGACTGAATGATGAGGGACTGAAACATGTTGTTGTTCCACTGACTGAATGATGAGGGACTGAAACATGTTGTTGTTCCACTGACTGAATGATGAGGGACTGAAACATGTTGTTGTTCCACACTGACTGAATGATGAGGGACTGAAACATGTTGTTGTTCCACTGACTGAATGATGAGGGACTGAAACATGTTGTTGTTCCACTGACTGAATGATGAGGGACTGAAACATGTTGTTGTTCCACTGACTGAATGATGAGGTACAGAAACATGTTGTTGTTCCACTGACTGAATGAAACAGTGTGTGTTATTGAACAGGAGTGATGCAGGAAGTCTCACTGTGTGCTGTCATGTCTCTCCAGGCCACCAGGGGGCGGAGGCCGAGCCGACAGGAGGACATTGAGCTGGATTATGATGACCTGGGTGTTCCTGCTGAAGAGGAAGGAGCTCAGGGAGCAGAGTAGCAGCTCCAAGGAGCTCCTCTCACACACAGGGGTTTATCAGCTCTTATAGCTTTTAACCAACGTTAGAAAATATAGCTTTTACTCTGAAAGTCACCAGCAATGTGTTAAGGCCTCATGTTTCCTGACTTCCTGTCAGCTCCAAGCCCATTGGTTCCCACTGAAGATGAAGATCTTTAAGATCACAAGTTAGTTTTATTTAGAAAAGTCAATGCAGTCGGTGCAGTTTGAAACCACAGACATACCAACCCAGGCCGCTCAGGAACAAAGTTGGCCAATTAATGCCATATGTTAATGTTCAAATATCCTCTAGAAACAGTGTTACAAAACCCAATGTTTGAATCTGATGTAGTGATCCCTGAGATAACAGGAAGAATGCGTTACAGCGTTAGTGTTGGATTTGTAGACCTCGAGCACAACAAGGTTTTTTTTTATATTCAATCAACAAACAAGAAAAAGTACACTTTGTAAAATGTTACGTTTTTCACAACAATTCATCTGATCAGCGAGCAGTGGCGGCGCCAGAGTATTTGTGTTGGGTAATCTATGGTAGGGCTAACCCAATGGTGGGGCTCAAGTCAGTATTTGCAATGTAATTACATACACGCTATATCGCTCCCCATTGACAGTGAAACGCCACTCGTGAGGTTTAGATTATTTCCCTGTCTCAATCAATATGGAACTGTATGAAATAAAAAGGCACATTTGTCTTGTAGTAAATAAAAAGGGCGACCTGGAGCCAATCCTGCAACTTCCCCACAAGTGAAAGAGTTGACATGCTGAAAACCCAACCCCTGCAGGGGGTCTGGGGGGATTCTCCCCCAGGAGATCTTTTGAAATACTAACATAAAATACACATTCTGGTACTCTCTTGAGAAGAGAAATAAATAAATCTATTACTACACAACATATTTTAAAAAATGAATGCCATTTTAGTTTAGTGTTACTTTGTTCTGAAAGCTGAACCTGCTGCTCCTCAGAGAGAGAAGAGGGAAGAGGCTGTGAATGACTTTACATTGTGGATAAGGGTGGATAGCCCCCATTGTTCTGTGTGTCAAAATGAAAGACAGCCCACACACCTATCAATCATCAAACCGTGGGGTCTTATTTCATTACGTCTTCTATCAACACGTAATGTTGTATCGATGTATATAGAGATGTACTACAGCAAAAGTATTCTCCGTCGGGACTTCCTGCAACAACACCACGCCGTTATCTTGATTCTGATTGGCCAGAAGACATTATCAAAGATGTTCTATTGAGGAGACGATCACTACGTGACAAAAGTTTTCAAACCCGTTTCTAGTCTTCAGTATTTCCAGACAAGTGGCTGAAATCAATCTGACTAACTGCTGTCGGTGCAATTTACTCCGTGCGAGTTGGCAGACTTTATTTAGCTTACTTTAACATCATTTTTCATGGTGGGGCTAAGCCATTTCTTGGTATGGCTGTAGCCTACCCCAGCCATACCCTGGCGCCGCCACTGTCAGCGAGATATTTGATCCCCTTGTGGGTCACATGGGTCATTTCAGCAGCAGGAGCAGATTTAGCTGATCAATATACAAATAGGAATTGAACCAAAGTAAATAATCCAAACACTTCTTATTTCACAACAATGCTGATGTTCTTTTTATTGAACAAATTATTTCAGAAGAATGTTGCTTGATTTTGGTCTGAAGAGATTGTTTGTAAAAAAAAAGCTTTTTTAGAGAAATCCGATTATATTTGTAATTTGCCAAAATGTATAAGATTTTAACTTTTCTTTAATGTTCTTATTTCACATGTTCTGAGCTCAGCTTGTAATCATTTTCAATCATTCAGTATTTTTCTTACGCTATATCATGTTTTATTGTATTTTCTGTATTTTGTAGTAATTGAGCTGTTTTTCAGAACTCCACCTATTGGAGAGCATTCCCACATTCAGAAGATATTAAATACGAACATGTTGTAATTAAAAATGTACATAATTTTGTAGAAGTTTCCTTTTTTAAAGGTCATGTGCTTTGTTATGTGATCAAGATGTGCTTGTTTTTGTATTATTGAGGATTGTACTTATTTCACAAGATGATCAATAATATGTAATCATTACTTTTTGGACTTTTATGAAACATTTTAATTTCTTTTGAATTTCACTTTTTTCAAAGAATTCAGATTATTTTTGTGATTTAGGATTTTCCCAAATTCAGGAGACTAATTATTGCGCACTTAAAATGTTAACATTGTCCGTAAACAAGTGTTGTGATTTTGGAACCGAGAAATGTTTTTGCTTCATAAGAATTTTGATTGATTTTGTTGTTTTTTGCATTTCTGAAGAATTTAGCTTTCGCTGATTAAGGTTTTTTGATGTGGCTTTTTTTAACAAATGTTGTATTAGAAGATTTTTCATGATTTTGCTTAAATCTTGCATCACAAATTCCACTTGATTTTATAATGAAGAGTTTTGACCAATTTGGTTTCTATGAGTTACGATGAAGCAAATCGTCTTGAATTCTGAACACAGCAGAATCCTCCAGAAACCATGACGATGTTCAACATCACTGTAATAAATGCTGTCATTTGCTATGTACCAAAAAAATAATAAAACTTCTTTAAAATCCATGAAACTCTGAGAGTGAGCTGATTTCAAAAGTGTTTCTCCTGGTTGAAGCTCCATAGAGTGTGCTGGCATATTGCCTAACCACGTGGTGTGCCAGCTGCTCAGAAAAGGACAGGAAAGCCCTTCGGAGGGTCATCAACACAGCCCAGAAGGTCATCGGCCTCAAAAGTGCAGGCAAAATATTTGCAGACTCTTCGCACCCTGGACACTTCCTGTTTGCTCTTCTGCCCTCCGGTAGACGCTACAGGTCAATTAAATCAAGGACAAACCGACTGAAAAACAGTTTCTGCCCCAGAGCCATACGAGAACACCGTCAAACGCTGAACTAGCACACACGCAGTAACAATTTGCAACTGCACTACTTTTTAATAGTTTTATTAATTTATGAACTGATCGACATCAGAGACGCCAAATATCATCCCTGTGTGTTTTATATTGTAAACTGTATTTAAATTATGTGCGGGCATGTATGCAGGTTGGTATGGATGTTTGAGCATATGTTTATGTGTGTATATGTTTATACAGATATATATATTTGTTCGTATTATGTGGAAATGCACTGCGAGGATTGCTTTTTTAAATGTCGTTGTACCTGGTGCGATGACAATAAAGGAATTATATTCTATTCTATATATGAGCGTCCCACTAAGCTCCGCTCTGTTTTGGCCGTGCTGCTTTCTGACAGAGGATCTGCTCTGAAAAAATTGAACCGTTGACTTTAAATACATTTATTATGTCAACAAATGTCACATAACTGTCTTAGGTTAGTTGGAAGCAATAATATTAAGTTTGTTATTTTAACTTAATATAATTGCTTGTAACTAACCTAATACAGTGATGGGAACTCTGACACTAACACATTTGAAGTCAACGGTTCAGGTTTATGAATCTGAGGGTCTGAACGTATCTCTGATTTGAAAGAAAATACATCTTTACAGTCTGGTTGTTATGTACTTTATAACTCTTTGTTTATTATTGATCTTTATTTTCTATTTCACTGTATTTTTAAAACACTCTGATTATTATGACTTTTTTATCGTTTTAATCTATTTTCACATTTGTATCAATTGCTTGTCAAACACTTTGAAGTGTATTTGAGGAGCTCTCAAAGGTGCTATGACACCTGGCCAATGTGCTCAGAGAGAAACTTCCTATGCAAGTTCTTCCTTAGCCGCGTTCACACCGCAGCACTTTTCCCACTTTAGTTCCGATATAGTTCCGAAATGTCGCGTTCACACCAAAAAGAGCCGGAACTAAAATGAGTTCATGAGAACCTTTTCACCCCCCTTTCCGTCAGTTTTCCATCCCTGCTAGAGAGCAGGTACTTTCGTGGGAGAAAAAGGTTCCTATGTCTGATTGGCTGGGCGGAATGCAAACCACGCCCCGTAAAACTCCCAAAAAGTTTTGTGAAGCCGCCATTTTATTATCCTGGCATTAGCATTATTAGCATTAGCATTAGCCCAGCGCAGAAACGCAGAGAGACTAACTTATGGCAACACAAAATAAAACATGGGAGCGGTGGAGATGAGGAGGTGTCGGCGTTCTGGCGATTTACTCGGAAGGCTTCAGTAGAAGCTGCCAGCAGCTTCTACTTCAGCAGCTTCTACTGAAGCCAGTCCCCAACTCCGGGGACTTCGGGTGGCAGTATACGCCGTGAAGTTGTTTGCGGCCTGCCAGTAAACCCAAAGCAGAAGAAGACGAAGTGACGTCAGCGGCTTCATTTGAGTAATCTTCCCTCAGGGAACTTATTCCGGTGTGAACGCGTTCTGTACTTAGTTCATCAGAACTAAAGAGTTCTGATGAACCTTTGTGGGAAAAGTACTGCGGTGTGAACACGCCTCTTGTATCGGTAAGCAACCTCCTCTGCATCGTTTTCTTCAGCAGTGTGACTGTTTGTTTGCGGCCAGTCGTCATTCGACTAACATCATCTCGAAGAAAAAACGATGTAACGTTCTTCCTCAGCTCATTTCGACTGACGCACCTCCTCCCATGGTAGGTACGATCCACAGGATACTTTGCTCTCTTGTTAGAGTAGCCAAACGCAGTCTGTGCATGCTTTTGGAGCTTGTACTTCTTCTGAATGTTTCCACTGATCACTTTTGCTATCAACTGCTTCTCTCTGTTTGTTTTTGCATTTCATATTTCCTTTTAATATCTTCAATCAGGGATGTATGGAAAATAAGAGCTCTTTATGGGTGAATTCACTTTTTTTCGTCCCAACAAAGCATTGACTTTTGAACGTGGTGATTTAGACGAACTTCCTTTCTTGGCCCTATGGAGCCTCTTCTTATATTTCTCAGTTTTAGTTTTCTCTTTTGCGAGCTGTGCCTCCAATATTTCGATCTGATCTTTCAGTGACCTTCTTCGAGCACTTGCCCCCAGACGCTGTTGCCTGAAACACAAAATATTTGTATATAAGGAGTAAGATTGTAACGAGTTAGTTATCAATATGTCGTTTTATGGGGACATAAATAGTTGATAACTGTCCTTCAAATAAATCTAAACTTTCTAATAAGTCATCAGCTAAACTTCCAATGATCTAACCTGGAAAGCCCTGGCTCAGGCTGATTCTCAGGAGCTGCAGGGGGGTCTGGTGGTGTTTCTGACTGTAGCAAAGCACTGGCCCTGTCTCTGGCTCTGTCTTGACTTTTGGCCTCTCTCCATTTCTTTCTTTTTGCCCTCTTGGCTCTCTCACTAAGCTCATGGACACGCTTCTTCGTTCCAGTCTCTCTGTCTTTTTTCCATTTGTCCCTCTCTTTCTCAAGGTACTTTCTTCTTCTGTCCGGGTCAGCATCACGACGTTCCCGATATCTCCTTGCTATCTCAGCTCCTTTTGAGCTCATTCCTTGAAATAGACAATTCAAAATGTTCCCTTACACACTTTAATTGGCGGTCCAGGTAAACTAGGCTTGCTGATACCGAAATTGCCAAAAAAGTCCATATTGTCCACTCCTACTATGTATAGCATGTACTGTTTAAAATGTGTGTAATAGCTATTAATATTACACACATTTATCAGCATGTGGCATAAACTATGTGCATGTCCTTCCTGTCACGAACCATGTCCACCCGGTCATGGAAGGCGCGCTGACAGGGTGGACATTTTTGGCTAATATTAGCATTTAATGAGCACATGGTGGACCTTCAGTTAGCAACAGGATTCAGTTAGCAAGGTGACTGTGTACTGTTTAACAAATATAGTTCGAATTTCTGAAATGTTTTTATATTAATTGAAATGTAACTATGACAGAGTGGACATGTTAAGCTTGACAACATCCAACTCCACACATAATATGATTAAAATCACGAAATATAAGTGTAAATACTTACTCTGCACCTAGCCACTGTCTCAGCCTCCACTGAAGAAAGATAAAATGGTGGTAGTGATGTCACCGAAAACATCAGAGGGTTTTTTATGGGGCAGTTTCCCCATAATGACTGGGTGGACAGCAAATGTCAAGGACACATGCAACATGTTCAATATTATTATGAAAATAGAATATACATGATCAAAATGACTCGTTTTAACAAATAACTCGTGGACAATAAAACCATATTTTATTTTTTTTATTTAGTATAATTTAACCACTTATTACACACACTGTAGTTAGCACAGCAGTGTGTGGGACATGCAAAAATCACGTACATCCAATGAAAAAATAAGGTATAAAATGAAGGAAACACATTTCAAGAGACTTATCATTGTACTGATATGTGTGTACATGTTTGGCCATTTATAATAAGACCTCAGAGTTTCATTATTCTGCTACATTTTCATGATAACTGAGTGATTCTGTAACGGAGGTGATCTCTGGGCCCATCGATCTCGGCCTCCGTTACGGGTAATATAGCACTAAAAACATTGCACAGGAAGCAGGGGAATATATGTAATTTATGTAACTAGTTTGTCTGTCTTTGTTTCCTGGTTTTATTCTGAAAAGTGTTCCCTTTCCCCGTGTCTGTTGCTGGATTGATTCACCTGGTGCCCTGCGTTTTCTCCTCCCCCCTCACCTGTGTCTTGTTGGTTGATTAGGGTGTGTGTGTATTTAGGCTCTGTTTCCCTGTCTGTTAGGAGGCTGGTAGTGTGTGTGAGATCCCTGTGGTTGGTGACGGTGTGCACATGTTCAGCAGGATTGAGGCTGTGTGTCATGTGTTCATGATTTAATAAATGCCCACACCGGGTTGTATTTTGGACGTTCTTCCTCTGCCTCCTTGCTTGGTCGGGGCCGCTCAATTGTCGGCTTCACAGATTCTGATGGGGACACCATAGTTACTTTATAGTGATATTGACCCATATCATTGTATTAAATGTGATAATTCGTCATCATTTTTCACAATTGTATTGTTATTTTTATTTGACTGTATTTAGACTTTACTTACTTTATTCTACCTATATCTATTTTTAGGATTTCATCATTTTAACATCCTATTTTCTTTTCAAGCATCATTTTGATTTCATTGCATTTTAACAACACTTTAATGTTGATTATTATGACGTGTATTTGTTTTATTTGTAACCTTTCACCACTTTCTAACATCCTCATGTTTGTCAATTTGTCGTCAATCACAGATCAATTAAGTTTTTTTGTTATATCATCATTTTTATTTACTATTTCCCTAAATTTGTTGATATTTGTGACTTGTTTTATTTCATTTATCGACTTTTTACCACTTTTAACATCCTCATTGTTGTTGTTTGTCAAACACAAGTCTAAATATCCGACTACACTTTCATCACGTTTCCTAAAGTCTGTGTTTTATTCGTTATAAATGTTGCTGATGATGGAGCTATATATGAGCGTCTGAAAATGTAACTAATAAAATGTCATTATCTTTTTCAATAAATGAGGAAAACTCAGTTTTAGTCTCAGATCACTTCCACATGTTCTCCATCAGCTTCGTAGCACCTTGGACATAACACAAGAAGAACATCCGGTTTTTGTTTTTGAAAGACAAACCTTTATTAAAGAGCATTTGATCATGCCAACGAAAAAAGTTTGCAGTATCCCAGAGTATGTCGCCAAACTTAAGGATCGTCGACATCGTGCTTGCTCCTTGGCTAGGGAAGCTCTGACCTCTACCCAGGGGAACATGAAGAAACGCTACGACCAGAAGGCGGTAGAGCGCTCGTTTCAGCCAGGTGACAAGGTGTTGGTTCTATTGCCTGTACCTGGTTCTGCTCTGTCTACTAAATTTGCTGGTCCTTATGTTGTAGATCAGAAGCTCGGTGAAACAAACTACGTCATTCAAACACCTGACCGCAGACGTCCTACCAGAGTGTGTCATATCAACATGCTAAAGAAGTACTGCACCAGGGAAGACCAAAGTGAGTCTTCCAAAGCTCACCAGGTGGAGACAACAGTCTCTCCTATGGCTTCAGTTTCAAAGGTGAGCTCAAATGAGGATGAGGATGAGTTGGTGATGCGCAGTGCAACGCCACAGGGGGCCAGACTAAGCAATACTGAGGTATTGGCTGATTTGCCCAATTACTTGTCTCATCTTCCTTATATCCAAGGAAGTGATATACGGAAACTGATATTTGACTTTGCATGTCTTTTTAATGACACTCCCTCACAAACTTCTGTCCTAGCTCATGATGTGGTTTTGACCAACCCCTCGCCCATCAAACAGTGTGCGTACAGGGTTAACCCAGTTAAGAGAGAGGTTATGAAAAGGGAAGTTGAGTATCTACTTAAAAACGGATTTGCAAGGCCTAGTTCCAGTCCCTGGAGTTCCCCTTGTGTACTAAACACAAAGTCAGATGGAAGTCCCAGATTCTGCACTGACTTTAGCAAGGTTAATGCTGTCACTGTCCCCGATGCACACCCATTACCGCTCATTGATGACTGCATCGATGAAATTGGCCCTGCACAAGTTGTCAGTAAGCTGGACATGTTAAAGGGATACTGGCAAGTTCCTTTAACACAGCGTGCTTCTGACATCTCGGCCTTTATGACACCTAACAGTTTCCTTCAGTATACTGTGATGCCTTTCGGTATGTGTAACGCACCTGCCACCTTTCAGAGGCTTGTAAATCTTGTATTAAGACATGTTCCAAACTGTAAGGCATATCTGGACGACATTGTTGTCTATTCTAATGACTGGTCTAGCCACATGTCTACCTTAAGAGAAGTTTTTAAATGCTTGTCGGCCGCATCCCTAACGCTTAACCTTGCCAAATGTGAGTTTGGAAAAGGTACCGTTCTCTACCTTGGTCAGCAGGTTGGTCGGGGGCAGGTGTGCCATGCTGATGCAAAGATCAGGGCAATTGCCTCCCTCCCAGTGCCATCCACCAGGAGGGAACTTCGCCGCTTCCTAGGAATGGCAGGGTACTATCGCCATTTCTGCAGAAACTTCTCATCGGTGGCGGACCCACTCACTACGTTGACCAGTCCCTCAAAGCCTTTCGTTTGGTCCGGTGAGTGTCAACAGTCATTTGAGAGCCTAAAAGGTATTCTGTGTTGTAATCCTGTTCTTTCTGCACCAGACTTTTCTAAGCCATTCAAGCTCGAGGTCGATGCCAGTGGAGTTGGAACAGGGGCTGTTCTTCTACAAGAAGATGCACAGTTCAACAAACATCAGTTGAAGTACTCTACTATTGAAAAAGAAGCTTTAGCTCTATTGTTTGCCTTGCAGTACTTTGAGGTGTATCTGGGCTCCAGTGTAAAACCTATTAAGGTATACACTGATCACAATCCGCTGGTTTTTCTTTCAAGGATGTACAACCACAATCAACGCCTTATGCGTTGGTCATTGATTGTCCAGAACTACAACCTTGACATAAGCCATAAAAAGGGGTCCGATAATGTTCTTGCCGATGCACTATCTCGTGCTATGTAAATAGAATGTTCATTGTAAGGTCCAAACATACTGTTTGGATTTATATGTGTGGGGGTGTTACGTGCCAGGCAGGCTGTACTGGTGTGGTTTTCCTTCCCTCCTGTGTTTCTCTCTTCTCCCTGTCTTCTGCACAGCTGATCGGTATCTGCCTGTGCACCTGAGTCTGATGGCTGATTGGATCCTCTCCCCCTCAGCTGGCCTATCAGCAGCCAGGGCCGACCATAAAGGAGGCACCCAGGAAGTCTTCTCGCTCTCTCACTCTGGGCCTGTTGCTGATTGAGGAGCCTGCAATAGACTGCAGTGTTTAGCAACTCATGCTCCTTGTATTGTCTGACCCTTTTGAAAGTGTGTGTGTTGAGAGGTGGAGGAGTTAGGTAAGTCTGGGGTACCCTGTACATTTCTCACCACGTAGCCAGAGCCATATAATAGAAGAGTTACCACATCTCCGTTCACTCCAATGGACCAGTTTTTTACAGCAATGGCGGATCGTGGATCCTCTCAATCGTTCCCCGGAAGTTAGCTTGCCGCTAACTTCCGGGGAACGATTGAGAGGATCTGCGGCTAGCAGTCTATGGTTGCAGCATAATAGACCGTTCGTGATGGACTTTTGAAGGTAAGAAGACGTTTAAAGATTTATATTGCGGATATTATCAGAACATCTGAATCAAATTAACTACACATGTGTATTAAAGGATGTTAGTGGATTATCCCTTCAATCAGTATATTTAACGTTTACAGATAACAGATTAGGCTAGGATACCGGATAAAGTTAGCAACACACGTTAACCACGAACAGCCTATTAATCCGTTCTCCTAATGTTATTTCCTCCAACGTTGTGGAATTAGAGAAAAGGGGCTTCTTAACGTGCTTTTATCCGGGGTGGAGGGAGTTACATATTAGTTAAATATAACATTGGGGCGTGTGATTGTAGTGGGTGGAGAAATGAGGATATCCATCTTGGAGTTCAAGCTAGTATAATATAGTTAACGTTACACAATAATAAGGAAGCAGTGGCGAGCCGTCAGGGCCTAAGATATTCTAAAAAATAATATTTGAAAACATTAATAAAAAAACATTTTTTTTTATATGTTGTTGTTGTTACATTTTTCATTAGTTTTACCAAAATAACTTGATTTAATTGTATTTAAAATAATATTTCCAAAGAAATAAATCCTTCGAATCTGCCTGTTCAGTTTCTGTTGGAATGTGAAGGGTTAAATGCCGTCTCTGCGAGTTATGTGAAGACGGGAGAGCTTGTTGGTCCCTCTCTACATTCACAGAGGGCCCGCTACAGTAACTCAATGAGAGAGTAATGTCAAATGACAGTACAATTGACCAATCATATCTTCACTCTAAATGGGCGGGCTTTATTTTCGCGGACTTTATGACAAGTTCTGCCCGCTGTGAGGTCTATGCAAGTGGTGCAGTGACGCATCCTATAACCCGGAAGTAAGCTGCGCTCGGGTTCCCTCGACAGAAAGCAGTGGCATTTCTCCATAGGATTTTGGAAAATAGCTCGAAATAAGGTCTGTGGAAAACGAAACTGTTAAATAAATGCACGTTTTGTTCAGCCGGATAATATCCACATGTCTAACCTACTTTTATTATTTTTGAATCATAAATCTAAACGATAGATTTATGATCGATAGATTTATAATTAGCATAAGTTCGTTCATGATGGCTCACTTCAGTGATAGTGATGACATCGTTGCGAAATTATTAACCGAGTCATTTTCAAGATTGAGTTACAATGATAAACTGGAGTGGCAAAGGATCAGCTGCATGACCCGCCATCAAGTGCTTCATCCAAAAGGACAGGAGGATGGACTTTGTGTTTCAGTGATTTGATCATCAAAGGTAGGCCTCAGTCATTTTCAATGTGGGCCGCCATGCCGACTTAATTCATTTGCAATTGTTACTTAGCTGTAAGTAAGGGAGCCTGTCATGATAGGTGTTTATATAAATGGTGTTGTTTTGTGTGGTAGAGGGATGTCATTGATGCGTTTTGCACCCCGGGCCGCTGTTTTGATATTCCGCTGAAGTATACGCTGTGACGTAATATCTCTTCTTTTTTTTTCCGAGGGAAGGGGGGTCAGAGGGCCTAGGTATACAAGTCACGGCTCGCCACTGTAAGGAAGAGAGCTATGTTTGTGATACATCGCTATTTATTTGGATTTAGAGTGGATATTTGAGACTTCTAAACAGTAAACTAAAACGTAACTGATTGGTGAGTGTTTTTAGCAGAGTCATATTATGTCCTTGTGATTCTGTTGATTATTACCCGTCTGTATTATGTTGCAGCTCAGCTGATTTTGGATTGATGGCAAAGGGAGAGGGACTTAAGTGAGTGAAAACACAAGGTACGTTTAAAATAGGTCAGCAATTTCCCATCCTATAGGTTGCTAGATGTATCTAACCCTTTCTCCTGTCTCCCTCTTTCAGCACAAGAACCCCACGGGGATTCAATGGAGCCTGAAGACCTGCAATGAGACCCTCACCTGAGTCTCAACTCCCAGAGCTTTGCAAGCCTCTCCCTGTTCCTTATTTTGATTAAACAGACGTTAAGCTTCCCGATGGTGTGGTCTTCGTTTTGTGAAAAATATGATTACCTCACATATGTTGTTGCTGTTGTTGTCTTTTGTGATAGTTAAATTGCTCCTGCTGACTTGAGCCAGCCATTCTTTCCTCCTCTCTGTCAGTGGGGAAACCTTACATTCATACTCCTTTCTCTGAGCGCTTGGAGCATCCCCCGGCAGCACAGCAAACCATGGGGGAGACGATATGCCAGGACAACACGGAGGAAAAGGCACAGACAAACTGCATTCATGCTATTCAATGTTTATTGAATTCCATTTATTTACTGTCAGTTGACAATCATTGATAGGCACCTGCCGGTCTCCTGTCCTTTCTGAAAGTCATAAAGAAGACATTACTTATTTAGATTACTTGTGTCCTCAATTACCAGGGGATTACTGAAACCACCATGAATTAAAGAAATTGTAGAAATGAATCTAATCTGAATTTTGAAACCTTCCTTCCCTCCCTCTAAATATATCAAACATTAGGAAGTGATGCTCCTGACTACCATTCAAGTTTAAGAAGATAATATTTGTTTGAAACAATTCAAAGCAATAAACAACAGCAACAGGCTCTTTAACCATGTATATGTTAACAGGTAATGTTCACACATATGTATATTTTCTGCTATTTTATTTCTATTTGAGATGTTTACATTTTCGATTGTTTAATTCTAGTCTTTTAACTGTCTTATGTACAATGCCTTGTCTTTTGCTGCTGCAAAGCAAACATTTCCCAAATTGGTATCAATAAAGTACTTCTTATTTTATCTTAATCCTCAAATATTAGCAAATTTAACTTTTTCAAATACTGATGTAAATACATACACATCGATTTGTTGTATAAATATTGCAAATCAAAACCTTTATTCACTACATATTACCAAAAATCGTAGTTCTATCTCCTGTTATCAATGCATTCACATTGCCCGCCATGAACTTCCGGGGAACGATCCTCGTCTACATGAACCACGTGACGATAACCGTCTTTGGACTTCCGTTGTCGTAACTCTTCTCTCTATATAGCTCTGCACGTAGCTAACTAATGTTTAGACACACTAGGTTAGCGGATTGTTGCCACCCCTGTATATTGTTTTGTCAACTTCTTCGTAGTTTAGTTAGTGAGGGTTTTTGTTTGAGTTTTGGTTTCAAAGGATAGATGTAGAGATAGGCCTGGTTTTGTTATGCTTGTTTCTTTTGTTTGCCGCAATCCTTTGACTCCTCCTCCTCCTCCTCCTCCTCCCCAACTAAGGTTTCAGTTATATGTCTGTTCGGTTCTGGGTTTACAAAATAAACCTTTTGTAAACTGTTACGCTGACTCCCTCATTTTTTATTGGTTGTATGTTATTGTCTCCAGGTCCCCTAGACCTTAGTGGGGACGTAACATAAATACAAAAATTGATAACGAATATTAATAAAAATGTTTTAATTTTCAATTTGTATTTAGTAATCATCTTGCTACCCCCACTTTGGGAACCCCTGGTGTAGATGACCTCGAGCCATAAGCGACAACAAATGTGATTCAGTGTCCTCAGCTGTTTAGTCTATTGAAGAATGTTGATTATTACACTCTGAACGAGTTAAAACCTGGAGCTACAGGAGGGGTCTTCAGGATTGATGGTGGCATCTCAACCGTGTGGTCAGACTGTGGCCCGTGACATGTCTTGTGAATTCTCCGGCCGAAGCTCCAAATAAACCGTCAGTGTTTGCCATCAAAGCTCCAGCTCTTCTCGTGTCTCTCTGAGTCCTGACTCCCAATTGCTTCAGAAGTTTCCCCCCCAGTTACATCATTATTTATTTAAGCTTATATTGAATTATATCTTTAGTTAATTAGTGCATTTATACCTTCCCCAGCACTCCCCCTTGATCTGATGATCGGATGCACAGACCACTGCGCCACCCATCCAGACTTCCAATTGCTTCAGAAGTTTCCCCCCCAGTTACATTATTATGTATTATGTATTATGTATTATTACGTTATTTAAGCTTATATTGAATTATATCCTTAGTTAATTAGTGCATGTATACCTTTAGTTGCATCATCCAAATCAAATTCATTTGAATGAATGTGCAAAAGCTTTGCCCATGACTTGGAGAATTGCAACCAAGAAGCAGAATTTAAATCGGTAAATACACCTAAAATACATTTTCCACAGCGTCAGATTGATGTCACAGTAGTAAAAGATATAATAGTCCTCCTAATTTGTGGATATAAATGCATTTTCTATGTTCCTCTAATAAAAGAAAATGTTTCCCTGCGTTGGATAAACGTTGGTGAATCAATGGGGTTTTAAACAATAAGAGGTATTTGTGGATTGAAACAGAAATAAGGACTTTCTTTTTGTTCATATATTGCTTTCCGCATGAGAAACTGGATCACTCTGTTCGTGTCAAGTGAGAGTGTTTAATTATTTTATTATACACTTTAAAAATATGTACAAAATACTATAAACATTTTAAGTAACACTTGAGTCAATTGTAGGGTTATTTTGACACACAAAGGCCGACTCAGAAAAAGACACAGAATAATAATAAACATGTACATTTTAACACAAATTAGGATATTCGTTAAAGAGCTTAAAGATACAGTCTCTTTTTCACTGACGCTGTTTCAATGTCAGAGTTGTGGCTCAAATAAAACACTCATTTCAAAATATTCTCATTTCCCTCCTGTGACTCGTGACGGAAACGTATACTTGGCCTCAAAGACATCTCCCATCACGCCGTCGCCGAACAACTCCACCCCAGAGAAACATCCAAAGAAGCTCTTTTTAAGTATATTTGAACAAACTGACACTTAGCTTTGAGTGAATGTAACTTTAAGATGCACTACCTGGCACACTATTCCAATTAGAGCTGCAGGACACAGAAAAATAACTGGCAAATGTTTTGATAACGCACACATTTTCACGGGGGAAAAAAAACACAGAAATTGTCGTTTTCTGCATTTAATACGTGGAAGAAATCCAGTTATTTATCCAAATAAAGTCAATATGTTTGGGGTTCACGCTCTCAAAACATAGCGCTAATCGTGTGTGGCATGATTATTATATTCCACACACATCTACAAGTCATGAGGTGGTAAAAATAAGTTGAGTTAATCATTACAACATGCTGGTTCTTCAACATGTAGTCAGTAGTGGATTGACCTAAAGAGAGAGAAATAGAGAGAAGCTGCCTCTGGAAGGGAACACAAGGATTTGAGCCTCTGCAGACCATTGACATACAGCATAGGACCTCTTTAATATGTAAATCAAATGAAAGTGGGAAAATGTCCTAAATGCTGTTTCTTTCAGCCTGTGCCATGTGTAGATTTCCTGCTGCTTTAATTGGTTTGTATCGGATTAAAGCGACAATAGTTTGGTTTTCAACGGACAAAATAAGACCCTAACTGACTGAAGGTATTGCGGAGCCTTATGAGCATGATCACTTATATTAAAAACACATTAGGTTCCCGATGACTTGCATTGATTTAGTCTAAAAAATGCTGTTTTTCAGTCCGTCAAATGTGGACGTTTTACTGCTTCCCTCCGTTACATATCAAGTTGTGAATAAATTGCTTTTTGAAACCGACAAATTAAGACTTCTAGAAACTAAAATAGAAGTGTTCTGGATCAAACAGTGAACCGATAACGAAAGTAATGTAGCTGCAGCTCTAATGCAGGTAGAGTTCCAGAAATAAAGTCAAATATTTATCTTACTTTTCACAATTACTGACCATTTCATTCATTCCCCGGTCGCTGAAATGTGGAGATGTAATGCTTTGCTCTGTCACATATCAAGTTGTGAATGAATGGTTTCTTGAAACCGACAAATAAAGACTTCTAGAAACTAAAATCGACATTTTCTGGACCAAACAGTGAACCGATAATGAAGATAATTTAGTTGCAGCTCTAATCACGTAGAATCCCATTAGATGTATCTTCACAATTACTGACCATTGACTTCCCCTGGGGCTGAGCGTGTACTGCAAAGACTTTCCGCTCCTCACCGATGTGTTTATCTGGATTTTGGGAAACAAATGAGGCCTGTAGTCCTGTCTCCCCCCTGGAGGATGAGAGGGGGCTGTTCCTCCCTCAGTTTGGGGGGGGTCACTGCATCCCGAACCACTGCTCCTGGTCGGCCCACTGCGCCGCCTCGCTGTCGCTGCCCTCCAGGTCTCCGTCCTCTCCGCTGCCCTCCATGTCGTCTCCGTCCAGCTCCACCGTGGCGTCCGTGGGGCTCTCCTCCTTCTCCATCTTCTGCATCCCCTCCAGGGACTTCTGGTCGTTAGGGTCCAGGCTGAGGACAGAGGATATTTATTTCTATAATTATGCATTCACATTATCATTGGTGTTATTTAAATGTGTCTGTGCTGTAATTGTGGTCCTAGAACTCGAATTGAAAAAAAAATGTATAACTTCTATAAAAAGGAAACGTTGACATTTGAAGAAAGACTAAGGGTGCGTTCACACCGGACGCGATGTTTGGGGGCGGTGCGATTACATGTAAAGTCAAAGCAGAGACGGGGACAGACGCGAATTCGCTCCGACGGCGAGCATGAAGCAGTTGATGCGAATGCCGCGGCGCGATTGAGGCGATTGGAGGGGGCCGCGACAAACGCTCAAGTTCAATTTTCTCAACTCGACCGTCAAATTCCCGTGACGCGATCTCGCGGTAGCCAATCAGCGGTGAGGATCTCAGCCTGCCGTTAGCTGTTAGCCCTCAGAGCTCACAGCTCCTCATATCTGTTCAGAAACTAGACAAAAGTGAAACAAGTACAAACCACAGACTGCCTGTGTCATGGAGAATACAGTCGCTGGTTTATTTATGTCTGTATAGGCCGTTGTTGTGAGTGTGGACGGTCGGAGCATATATAACGTTAGCTTAGCCAAGCTCCATTCAGAAAACAAGCATTCTAAAAAGGTTTTTCGCCTGCCGTCTGTCTGCAGACTTGTCAAAGCATTAATTCATGGTTTTTACTAACCGGTATCAGTATGTTGTTACTTCGGCATCATTTTGAAACGTGTATTAAAATTAAATCACGGTCAAATATGTTCATTTTGTTGTAGTTGTAGCTCCCTTGCATCTTGTTTGAATGATGCGAGTAAACACAGCTGGCAGCCGCGGTGAAACTCGAGCGTTTAGAACAAAACGAATATTCGCATCGCGTCCGGTGTGAACGCAGCATAAGACTAAATCAAAAAGTGACAAAATTAAGTAGTGACTTAAAGATGAGGGATAACAATTATTTAAATGTGACTAAATGGTGTGAATACTTCTCTTTAGCATCCTTTTTAATGCTAAATTGTTTCTTCAAAATGCTTATATTTTATTATCCTTATAAGCGTCTTTGAGCATTAGGAAAAGCGCTTTAAATATTCCATCCATCCATCCATCTTCTCCCGCTTATCCGTGGTCAGCAGAGAGCCCCAAACTTTCTTTTCCCTGGCCACATCAACCAGCTCTGACTGGGGGATCCCAAGGCGCTCCCAGGCCAGCGAAGAGATATAATCCCTCCACCTGGTCCTAGGTCTACCCCTTGGTCTCTTCCCAGCTGGACGTGCCTGGAACACCTCCCTAGGGAGGCGCCCAGGTGGCATCCTAACTAGGTGCCCGAACCACCTCAACTGGCTCCTTTCGACGCGAAGGAGGAGCGGCTCAACTCCGAGTCCCTCCCTGATGACCGAACTTCTCACCTTATCCCTAAGGGAGACACCAGCCACCCTGCGGAGAAAACCCATCTCGGCCGCTTGTATCCGCGATCTCGTTCTTTCGGTCATGACCCATCCTTCATGACCATAGGTGAGGGTAGGAATGAAAATGGCCCGGTAGACAGAGAGCTTTGCCTTCTGGCTCAGCGCCCTTTTCGTCACAACGGTGCGGTAAAGCGACTGCAGTACCGCTCCCGCTGCTCCGATTCTCCGGCCCGTCTCACGCTCCATTGTTCCCTCACTCGAGAACAAGACCCCGAGATACTTGAACTCCTTCACTTGGGGTAAGGACTCATTCCCTACTTGAAGTGGACAGTCCATCGATTTCCTGCTGAGAACCATGGCCTCAGATTTAAATATTCCATGTATTATTATTCTAATTACTTTGTATCTACTTTGCAATTCATTTGTTTAGATTGTTTATGTTCGCAGCACCAGATACCAAAGCTAGTTCCTTGTATGTGTAAACGCACCTGGCACTAAACTTGATTCTGAAAACTGACTAACAGACACTACTGTGACGACCCCTGCCTCATTCTCTCCTGGTGTGTGTGCATGGACCTTTAACGATCTCCCTTCCTCCCTATCAGCGCTGATTGAGGGCACCTGGCCGCCGGTACCGGAGGAGTGAAAGGCCCGAGCCAGAGGGTGTTTCTCAATGTCGAGGAAGGCTGCTCCAGAGCCACTATTTCAAGGATGCTACGTCATCGAGTACCGTCAAAGGACTGGCATTCAACACCTCGTTCACGCACCCACACTACTGATCTTACTGATTAACACATCCCATCGTGGTAGCTCTTTTGTTAAGTGGTTATAAACAATATCTTTCCTTATATCGTGTCCTTACCAAGTTTTTTTTTTGGCCAAGAGCCAGGCCAGGACACTACACAAAATGATTATAACGAAATCCTTCTCATTCTGCTCAGGTGTGTTCCTCCCTGGTTACCTGAGTGCTATGCTGTATTGATCCATGGCTTCCTGGTAATCGTTGACGGCCACCAGGAAATCTCCCAGCATCCTGTGCAGCACGCAGTCGCTCTGATTGGCCAGAGCGTTCCTGAGGAGAGCGATGCCTTCGTCGTATTTCTGCTCCCGACCTAAGGACGTCACAATATACACACCTTTATAACAAGATCATTTTTAACTTCCTAAATTAATCTGTAAGTGATAATAAAGGAGTGTTTGTTCAAGTCTCACTGGTATCGGTATACCAATAGAAAATGCTCCTATCCCACATCCATTTTCATGATATAACCGAACAAATTGTAATTTCTGTGAATTCTTGTGCTATGGTAATAATAAAAATAATGCATTTTATTTATATAGCGCTTTTCACAACTCAAAGACGCTTTACAGTATGAGGGAGGGTAGACAAACAAGGACAGGCAAACAAGTAAGTATGGTTTAGTAGTGGCCTTGTGACATTTTAGAGAAAATAACATGAATAAAAACGCAATAAAATAATATTTATATAAACCAAAAAAGGTAATAATATACAATACACAACGTGGAGTATAACTTTCAATACAAATAGTAAATCTAAGAAATATTTTTCACTATTTTCTGACATGTTATAGACCAAACACATAATACAACATTTAAATAAATTGCATTAGTTGCCCTAATTAATGTAGGAAGCTCTGAGGAGATCAAGTCTTTTAGCTGCCTTAAAAATACAAATGAAACCATGTGTTGTACGTACTCAGCTTTTCTCTGTTTCATATCAAACTAAAGTTCATATCTTTGGGTTTTCGACTGATAAAACAAGATATTTAAAGAATCTTTTTTACTATTTTCAGACATATTATAGACCACATAATACAAAGTGAAAATAAATGGTCTTAGTGAGGAAATGAAGTCTTTGAGCTGCCTTAATCATTAGTAAAAGGCAGAATGAAACCCTGAATGGTACGTACTGAGCAGCTCCGCCTTCTTCACCACAGCCTTGGTGTAGTCTGGCCTCTGAGCGAGGGCTTTGTCCAGCAGAGTTTTAGCTTTCTCCTGCGTCACGGGGTCCTCCAGGCACACGGTGGCCAGGATGGTGAGCGTCTGAGCGTTAGCGCCCAGAGTCTTATAGATGTTGTTCGCCATGCCCATCGCCTCTCGAATCCCATTGGACGCCAGGTAACAGTCGATCAGACCTGAGAGGGGACAAGTTAGAGTCAGAATCAATTTGATTTACAAGCGACAACAACAAAATAAGCAACAACAAATAAATACATAATAAAGTAAACAACAGAATAACGTTTAGGTTGGCATGGCAACAAGTGGGGGTTTTACAGATCTCGTAAAAGGCTATTCTAAAAAGATGCGTTTTCAGGCCTTTTTAGTTAGTAATAATTAAAGGGGGATGGTTTGGGTGTTTTGAAGCTGGGTTGCAGGATGGTAGTAGGTAGCATATTTTAGCCACCTTGATTGTAAAAGTTTACGCTTGATCTTGGATATATTTAAAGCTGTACCGTGATCAGACCTTGAGAGGGGACAGTTAGTCTCAGAATCAGAAACGTTATGGGTCCCACAGAGGGGAAGTGTTACAGCAGAACAGAGACAAAGACAGCTTGATATTAACCAAGAAGCATGCATTACAAATTACACAATTACACAATTTACAAAATACACATCCTGAAACTGTTCTGAGATTTAGCAGCCAGGTATATATTGCACATCTATTAACGGCATAAATATATATTATATATATATATTGGTATTTAACAACAAGGGGTGTTATAGCATAGTCTGTGTTGTTGTTGTTGTTGTTGTTGGGTGTGTGTGTGTGTGTGTGTGTGTGTGTGTGTGTGTGTGTGTGTGTGTGTGTGTGTGTGTGTGTGGTAATTATTAAAGGGATAGTTTGTGTGTGTTGAAGTTGGGTTGTATGATGGATGGTAGTAGGTGGACCAACAGCTGGAGAAATGTAAAAAAAAGCATATTTTAGCCACCTTGATTGTAAAAGTTTAAGCTTTATTTTGGATATATTTAGCGCTCTACCGTGCTGTTCAGGGGTTATCTATGCTCTTTTAGATCCAGTTATTTCTCCACATGAGTCGCTGGTCTACCGCTGCAACAACCGGTACGTTTTTGGGGCGTAATTGTGTGACTTTGGTGTTTGGATTTAAGTAACTTCCACATTGAATGCAAAGTGTTGGGAAAATACTGAATGTCCTCTTCCAACATGAGAGTAACGTGATAACAAAGGTATCCCAACTGTAGCTGTGAACATGACAGGATGTGTGATTACCTAGAAGAGCATCAGGACTGTTGAGGCATATGATAGCTATGTGATTAACATGAGGATTCAGACTCTATGGAGATAGACATCAAGCATGCTCATTTCTGACGTGGAGCTAATCTGAAGTAAACATTGAATACTGCTTTCTATTCCTCCATCTTGTGACTGTGTAACTCCCTCTCTTGGATATCAGCATGTGAAGGACACTGTTCAGGAACTAGTTGATGCTCTGTATGTGATGACTACTTCCATTCTGGAGAGGGTCAGAAATACATGGATCCTGAGATTGAAGCTCAAGCTGGTGACGAATGATTATTAACATTTGAAAGTGGACCTATCATGCTATGTTTGAATAATATAGTGTAGGACCATACCTATATAAAAGGCATATTTATACTTTTTATTTTTCAAACAGATCATGCATTTTAGCCATTCCTCATTTCGCTCAATTTAACACTGTCTTTTCATGGGCTGATTCTGTGAGAACAGCACCATCTACAGGCCTGGCATATGTACTACAGCGTCTCCAGCGCTTTCGAACGGCAATGCCCGTGGCTGTCTCCTCCTGATTGGTGGAGTTGGCCCAATAGCCGTAGCGCCACTTCTGTGACGTCACAGAAGTGTTCAAATCTGGATCAGTCTGTATCAGATCCATCTTAACAGGTCCAAAACTCAGCCGCCCGTATCATCACCAGAACTCCTTTCATTAATCATATCACTCCGGTTCTCCAACAACTCCATTGGCTCCCCGTTAAGCACCGCATAGACTTCAAAGTGTTGCTCCTCACCTTCAAGGCCCTTCACACTCTTGCCCCTCCATATCTCTCTGAGCTCCTTCACATCTACACTCCCTCTCGTACTCTCCGATCCTCCTCTGCCTTCCAACTCACTGTACCTTCTGCCCGCCTGATCACCATGGGGTCACGAGCCTTCAGCCACTCTGCCCCCCGTCTCTGGAACTCTCTCCCACAAGACATCCGCAATATGGACTCCCTCCCACCCTTCAAATACAGCCTGAAAACACACCTTTTTAAACTGGCGTATTCTATTTCTTAATCTATGCTAAACTGATTGTTGTTTTTAAGTCTCTGTTTTTTAAGTCTCTGTTATTTAAGTATTTTTTTTTTAAGTCTTGTATTACTGTGTGCTCTTCTTTGTTGATTGTTTTTAATTATGCTCTGTAAGGTGTCCTTGAGAGCTTTGAAAGGCGCCCATAAATAAAATGCATTATTATTATTATTTTTAAGAGATTTGGGTATGGAGGAAAATAGAGAGGGTTGTGTTTCCTGACACTTGGTGAGTTCCCTGGAACACCGGGGACACATATTCATGTATAAAAGACGTACACAAGTGCATTTTTAATGATAGGTCACCTTTAAAGTATTCAGAAAAAGTAAGAATTTTGAAGAACATTTTTGAGAAAAAGTTAGAATTTGTAGAAAGTCAGAATTTTGAGTTTTTAAGGAAAAAGTAAGAATTTTGAGAAAAAGTCTGAATTTTGAGGAAAAAGTCATAATTCCTCCATCTTGTGACTGTAACTCCCTCTCTTGGATATCAGCATGTGAAGGACACTGTTCAGGAACTAGTTGATGCTCTGTATGTGATGACTACTTCCATTCTGGAGAGGATCAGAAATACATGGATCCTGAGATTGAAGCTCAAGCCGGTGACGAGTGATTATTAACATTTTAAAGTGGACCTATCATGCTATGTTTGAATAATATAGTGTAGGACCATACCTATATAAAGGCATATTTATACTTTTTATTTTTCAAACAGATCATGCATTTTAGCCATTCCTCATTTCGCTCAATTTAACACTGTCTTTTCATGGGCTGATTCTGTGAGAACAGCACCATCTACAGGCCTGGCATATGTACTACAGCGTCTCCAGCGCTTTCGAACGGCAATGTCCGTGGCTGTCTCCTCCTGATTGGTGGAGTTGGCCCAATAGCCGTAGCGCCACTTCTGTGACGTCACAGAAGTGTTCAAATCTGGATCAGTCTGTATCAGATCCGTTGCAGCCCCTTTTTAAGAGATTTGGGTATGGAGGAAAATAGAGAGGGTTGTGTTTCCTGACATTTGGTGAGTTCTCTGGAACACCGGGGACACATATTCATGTATAAAAGACGTACACAAGTGCATTTGTAATGATAGGTCACCTTTAAAGTATTCAGAAAAAGTAAGAATTTTGAGTTTTTAAGGAAAAAGTAAGAATTTTGAGAAAAAAAGTCAGAATTTTGAGAAAAAGTCAGAATTTTGAGGAAAAAGTCATAATTCCTCCATCTTGTGACTGTGTAACTCCCTCTCTTGGATATCAGCATGTGAAGGACACTGTTCAGGAACTAGTTGATGCTCTGTATGTGATGACTACTTCCATTCTGGAGAGGATCACAGATACATGGATCCTGAGATTGAAGCTCAAGCCGGTGAACAGTGAGAACACTAACGTACCCTCGTAGCAGTCCAGCCTGCAGGGGGCCAGGCGCATGGCCTCTCTGAAGTGGATGATGGCCTCCTGAACTCTCCCCATGTTCCTGAGCGCGGCTCCTTTGAGCAGCAGCGCCTGCACGCTGTTACTGTTCAGCTGGATGGCCTTCGCCCCCAGGTACAGAGCTCTGGAGTAACGCTTACTGTAGAAGCTGTGACAACTGGAGCACAGGGAACACATGGAAAAGGGTTACAGGAACTATAATAATAATAAGATAAGTGTAGTGATTTTTTAACCTAATCTATACTCAAGCCACTGAGGGATGTGAACGGGAGAACGTTGTGTGTTCCAGACTATAAAACAATGAGTCGTATATCCTTGAATATCCTTTATTTTGTGTTCCATATATTCATCATATTGATTGTATCCACGTTGCTTCTTCTGTTACCATTCAGTGATTACCTATATGCACTCACAAGTTGAATGCTCCATCCTGTGTTCACTGTTGGAACTGCATGATACATTCAACTTGTACAGATAAAATAAAAACTAAATACATTATGGCGCCAACAATAAGTTAAGATAAGATGGATCGTTATTAATCCTGTGGGGAAATTCAGATGTTCAAACAGCAACAGGGTGAGATGGAAAAACAGGACAGCACAGATTCACACAAGATTAAAGATTACTACAATTAAAGATCAAATTGAAATGATACAGTTAAACACTCCAAATGCGGCGGCGCCTGCTCCGTCATCGCCACCCGCATCGACTCCCAGTTCTGCCCTTATAAATCCATGATCACATTCCTACAGCTTAGACCTACCTCTAATGCTCTCTCACCATTATTCCTTATCTCAGGGAATTTTCCTTTAACTCAACAACAGTTCAATATCTATTTAAAACAAGTCCTCATTAAATCCGTGTTATCACCCCTTCTATACACGGGGCATTCCTTTAGAATAGGCGCAGCTACTTCCGCTGCTAATCAAGGTGTCTCATCCTCATCCCTGCAACAACTCGGATGGTGGTCCTCCTCCGCTTTCTCATCCTACATTCGCCCTGACCTCAATGCCGTGCTGGCTATCCAAAGGTCTCTCCAACCTTAAAATTGGTACGTATGCATATAACTGGTGGTGGTTCCTAGCATGTCAGCACATATGTCGCCCCGCGGCTCATGTTTATTCCTGCATATCTAACCCTGTATGTCCAGGTTGTAAAACCTTCGGGTCTGTATAAATGTGTCCCTGCTAAGGCAGGATGCCCCGTCCGTCCGGGACGCCCTGTATGTCCAGGATGCCCTGTACGTCCAGGATGCCCCGTACGTCCGGGACGCCCTGTACGTCCAGGATGCCCTGTATGTCCAGGATGCCCTGTATGTCCAGGATGCCCCATATGTCTGGGACGCCCTGTACGTCCAGGATGCCCCGTACGTCCGGGAAGCCCCGTATGTCCGGGTCGTTAACCTCCGGTCCGTATAATGTGTCCCTGCTAAAGTCAGGTTGCCCCGCAAGTTCGGGAAGCCCTGCACGTTCCGGGTGCCCCGCACGTCGGGTTGCTCGGTGCGTCCGGGATGCCCCGTACGTCCAGGGCGCCCCGTACGTCCGGGACGCCCCGTATGTCCAGGATGCCCTGTATGTCCAGGATGCCCCGTACGTCCGGGACGCCCTGTACGTCCAGGAAGGATGTCCGGGAGGCATCAGATGTTTAAATTCTCACATGTATTAACCTCTCATTTCCATCCATAGATTTCCACTGCATCCCACAAGGTAAGATTCTTCACGTTCAGTACTTCATACTTCATTCTTTTGGGGGTTCATCGGAAACGGTTCTTCCCTTCCCGATTGATATCCTACAAAACCTGGGCCTAATCGCCAAAACACCATTTCATTCACTTGTTATAAACTGTCATCATTATGTTTCATTTATATAATGTGACCGATAATAACTATGTATTCCATACATCACGTCTCTCCTGATTGAAATGAAGCTTAGCGCAAGTTCAGACAGGAAGACCTATCACTCCGTATTGCACATCATGGCAATACTCGCTCCCTGCACTAAATGACAGGGAGCGCCACTCCTCAGCTAACCTATCACTCCCCTCCATTTACAAGCCTAATCATCGCACCTGTTAATCCCTCTATATATGCTCTCCCCTTTCCTATCAGCTGTCTTCCAGGTGTCAATGCGCAACCCTCCTCCACCCCTTCGCCTCCTGCTTTCAACTCAGGGCCAAGCTTAACCTTCTCCCTTCCAACCGGACCTAACCACTTATCACCACCACCAGTGTCTAGACCCAGGGGGGTTCATCGGAAACGGTTCTTCCCTTCCCGATTGATATCCTACAAAACCTGGGCCTAATCGCCAAAACACCATTTCATTTACTTGTTATAAACTGTCATCATTATGTTTCATTTATATAATGTGACCGATAATAAATATGTATTCCATACATCACGTCTCTCCTGATTGAACTTCCTTACTTACAATCAATAAGCACTAATTAGAGGGTCATTGAGGAAAAACTCTCAACTAATGGATTATTACTTGCAGAATATGATCGTGCAGAATAAGGCATTAATAAGTGTTTTATAATGACTAACCCTTAGATGCATAAGTGGGTCTTTTTGGACCCGGTGAGGTGGTTTTCTTGAAGTATCTTTGTAATTAAAAATTGTTATCATTTCATATTCCAGCTATTCCTCAAAAACATGTTTTGGATATCATGCCATTCACATTTTAAATTTACATTTTAAGAAATTGTAGTTTTTGTATTGCTACCCCAAGCTTCCATAAGTGGGTCGAAAATGACCCGCATGCATTTCCTATGGGATCCTCTGGGAACCTTTGATTCTAACCCTGTTGCTGTCAGGAATACATTCACTGTGGAACACACAGACGACAGCACAAGTGACACCTCTCAGGAAGATTAGTTTACACAGCAAGATCTGAAACCTGTCAGTATAATAATAATAATAATACATTATATTTGTATAGGGCTTTTCAATGACTCAACATCACTTTACAATATAAGGGAAGGTTAGGGGTGGGGGGTATAGGACTTTCAGACTTGATCAGCCGGCATGGATTGATGGGGGGTGGGCTATGAGTAGACCAGAGGAGAAGAGATGAGTTTTGAAAAGGGACTGGAATACTGTGAGGGTCTCAGAATAGCGGAGATCTTTGGGACAATATGTAAAAAAAAATCTAAAATTATAAATAGTAAAAAATTAAATATGAAATATTTCTAGTGTGAACCAAAATATATTACTAAATATTATACAAGTGATCTTTCTGAACCAAAATGACAAAAATGGCATAAAAACACATATGATTCTAATACGGGTCCTTTTTGACCCACTTATGGAAGAGTGTAGGGTCCAGTCACTCTAAGGGCATCTAAGGGCTAATAAAGAGCCAATATACTGCTAATATGCATGTTAACAACTAGTTGATGTCTGCAGGTTATTTGTTCTACTTTTGAGTAGTTTTGCAGAGAAGTGTAGCATTGAGTGAATGCACTGAGTCCCTGTGTTTACCTGCGCTCCCTGCAGCCACCAGCAGGAGGAGCTGCAGCTCAGGACTCATGGTGCCGGGTCAGAGACAGGACCGGGGGACAATCTGCATCAAAACAAGTCATTCAGAATCAGATCAAGATGCATCTCATCGTACATGTTATCACGTCTCTCTCTGAAAGCCTGAGTTCAAGTGTGCACTGCTAACATCTACAATCTTGCCAAGTATAGTTGTCTAATTTCTAGTCAGAATATGTCGTTACACTTGATATAAGACTTAATAACTGAAGTCTTGTTTTTAGACAAGGCATCTTAAGCATCCTTTTGAGTCAAAGTCTCTTAAAAACATCTTATTTTAGAAGAACATCTCCAGCTGACATCAGGAAACAGAATCTGAGCATTTCTGGCTTTTCTTGTTACAAATTCCCTGATTCTGGTCAAACAGTTCAGAATAAGTTTCCCAGCTAAACACAAGATGTCATTTATCTAATTATTCCATCTTTACTTCAAGACATCTCACCAAGACATTTAGTTCTTGTTCTATTGGCAGTTTGTTCACTCATTAAAAGAGAAAACACCTTGTTTTATTCTATATTGACTTGTTTTTGGAGCTGCATCTTTTACAGTGTGTCTGCACTTTCTGACATGACTCTGTTCATATTCTGATATTATTTGTGTTGGAGGTAACATTACTTTTAATTATTATGTATGTCACAGTCTGTCTGTGTTGTGTTTTGTCCGTCTCTGGTTTCCTGTTTTATTTTGAAAGGGTTCGCCCCCTGTCTTGTCTGTTGATTCCTGCCTCTGTGTTTGCCCTCCTGTGTCTGATCTCCTGATTGTGTTCACCTGGTGCCCCTGTGTTTCCTCCTCCCTCCTCACCTGTCTCTTGTTCTTTGATTAGTCCTGTGTGCATTTAGGTTCGTTTTTTCCTGTTAGTCTTTGTGAGATCCTTGTTTGTCTTGACTGTTTCACGGGGAAGAGTTCTGTTCGTGTCTATTTAGCCTTGAAATAAAGAATTGTTCTGTTTAAATCTGAATTTGGGTCCTGCCTGCTTCACTCTACCCTGACAATATATTTCCTTTAATATCTTTATCCCTCGCAGACCAGAAACCAGCAGCTCCACACAGTTCCAACAATTGGAAACACCAGGCAACCACATTGGTAGTGATGGCAGTTTGACACTGAAGCTTCGAACGGAGCTTCAACCCTGGACTTCCTATTCCATAGCAGCAGTGCTTCGAAGCTTGCTTCAAATCACGTGACATATGACGTCCGAAGCAGCAACTGCTTCAAATCACGTGACATGTGACGTCCGAAGCAGCAACTGCTTCATTTCCTTAATGAATCACTTGACTGGTTCGCGGTCCATTCACGCGATTCAATGCACTGCCTCGTCTCGATTCTGACAGGTGACAGGTTGAAACAGTTTCGAATTTGAGCGCTTCAACACTTTAGGACCGCTCTAAACAATGCGCAATGTGTGGGTTGTTGTCGTGGTTTGCGTTGTTGCTATTGAGTTGTTGTTGGTATTGCATTTGAATTGTAGTATCATTATTGAGCAAGCCAGGAAGAAGCCAGGTCGTTCTGGCTCGGGAACAAAAAGACAATTATGAGTAATATAAAAACAGTTCAATATTTTAAGGAATAGATAGCCCAGTGGGTAGAGCCGGGGGCCCGAATGCGGCGATGTCCTCCTGCAGCTGGTTCAAAGCCCTGAATGGATGTATTTTAATCATTGCTTTTCAACTTTAATAACTGATAAAAGGCCCTCTCCGCCCAAAAAAATGTCCAGCACTCTCTCTCTTCTCAATAACCCAATACACACAATTATCAATCTTTAATTGCAAATAGAACATGGTATTCAGTCTTAGTGTGTGTGTTCATCGAATATTTTTCAAGACAAAGATACGTTAAACCCACTGCAGCCTTGCACTTCGCCAGGAGAGGTCGCTGTAACTGAAGCTTCGAGAAATGAACCTATTTCCGACACAATTGTCCAAGTGGTTCGATGCTTCATTCAAAGCTTCATTTTGCCATCACTACACATTGGTCTGAGTAATATTAAACGTTTGCACAAAGACTTGTTCAGCATTTAATTTGTGTTTAATGCAAATAGAGTTGGACTGAGGGACTCCATTATAGCACAGACAGGAAACCCTTCCCTCTCTGTGTGATTATTTCATCTTCTCTCCTTTTCTTCTCCTCTTTAAAACACTCCTCTTCACACACACACACACACACACACACACACACACACACACACACACACACACACACACACACACACACACACACACACAGTACATGGTGTGTTTCTCTGTTTTGCCCTAAAGATGTCATGTTGGACGGCCTCGTCTCAGCCGTCTCTTTCAAAACTGCAACACAACTCATGAAAGCATTCAATGCAGTAACTCATGGAATATAAGAGGTTTTCTCATTGGTTTTAAACATGTAAATAGATTTAGAGTAACAGAGTGACAGCAGGGACTGATCCCCCCCATCACTTCCTGGTGACAGCTGAGATCTGACAGAGAGATAGCAGCATGCTAACTGTGCTCTCTGATGTCTCAATCACTCCCTCAGTAAACACACACTGTTCCCAGGACTCTGACACGTGCATACAATCATCGTATAGGCTTCAACATGTCATGCTATCTACAGGTGAAGACAGGGCCGGACTGGGACAATAAGTCAGGCCGGGAATTATACACCCAACCAGGCCACTACCAGTTTTATTTTGTGCAATTTTCCTGGATTTATTTGTCAATATTTACAGCGTTGCTGCCCATAGTGATAGCCCTAAACTTTAAAACTACCCCAGAATAAACATATGGACATGGGTTACTATTTTTTTTTAAAAGTGCAAATCTATTTAGGAACCTATCCATGTGAACATATTTTAAGTGGAGGTGGACCTCAAATCCTCTAGGGGGGTCGGGGGCATGCTCCCCGCGGAAGATTTTTTTGTTTTAATGTTGGACTTAAATGCATCAATCTGGTGCACTTTGAGGGGGAAATAAAGAGACTACACCCATATGAAACAGAACTGTATACATTTAAATAATCATAAAATCATAAGAACATGGCCATAACCAATAACATACCATATCCAATATGAAAAAACATTGAAACTTGTTTATTTATTTGTTTTTGGTTCATTTATAGTTAACATGGCATAGTGTGTCTGGGCTCCTGAACCAGCCTGACCTGTCTCCCCCCTGCTCCTCTTTGAGGCAGCAGCAAAGACTAGTTTTAGCTCTCAACAAGTTTTAAAGTTTATCCTACCTTTTTTCACCTAGTTAACTTTTTTTTTTTTATTATTCATGCATATTTTACTAATCACTCCCCCTTCAAATGGAAATATGTGTTTACATAAATGGTGACCAAACCGTTTGAGACCCACAGTGAACTTAGACTAAGTTAACTATCTAAGCACTCAGAGTCCTTTACCTCACCTGAGCTGTAGTTATCAGTCTCTCAGTCTGACAGGAGAGGACTCTCCTCCACCTTGTTGACAGCTCATTCCGTTAGCGCCGCTAGCTAGCACCGGATGCTAACAACAACAATACACGTAACCAGTGCACGCGCTTTCTCTCTCGCTTGCTCGCGCCACACATACACACCCTCCCGAGCTTGAATGACACGAGACCAATCGAGGGCATTAGTGTATGATCTGTATGAAAGTGGCCATGTCGACAGGCCACATCATGTAGACAGCCAGTCACCCTCTGTGAGGCAGAGTCAGACCCACATTTGCGCAGCGTTGCGTTCACAATACATTAAAAAAATTCCTCAAGCCAGCAGGCCACTTAACAGGCCAGGCCATCGGGAAACCTCCCGGTCCTCCCGATGGCCAGTCCGGGCCTGGGTGAAGAATACCAGTGTGCTGCATCATTCTACATTTACACGCTTTGCACATATGTATCTACAGTGGGGGGGGGGGGTGCTGTACCTTCTAGAGCCCCCTGAGAGTGTTCCTGTTTATCTGAGTTCACTTTAACCCTTGGATGGCGTTCATATCGTTGTTATTCAGCCGGTGTTCGGGGTCTGGATTCCCGCTGAGCTACTGGGTTTGTAAATGAACACAACCAAACAATTGGATGTAAACATATCAACAGATGTTCCCTTTATCCCAACTACAAGCCGTACAAACAGCATGTGAGGTTCATGTTTGCCCTTTACCTTTGTTGGATCACAATTATAAATAAAGACCATATTTGTTTTTATTTTAAAATACAATTGAACAAAAAACAATTTCATTAAATCACGATATGACAAATGTACAAATAAAAGGTTTCTCTTAAGTATTTTTTAGAGCATTTCCAACATTGATGTGAGTCTCCACAACACCTCAGCCCCGTTAACACCAGTGGAGAACCGTGTCTATCACAACTGGACCTTCTGTAGACACACCCCCCCCCCCCCCCCCCCCCCCCCCACGCGTTATAATGTCCGTATTTTCACTGAATTGTCGTCTTGAAAAGGTACTCACAACAATTCTGAAACACCATCATCTTCACCTGTTTCCATTTCAACGTTAAAACAATAAAACTTCAGATGAATTGCTGCGTGGCATTTCTAGATCCTCTGTCTCTCTCCAGTGAACTCCCGGGCCTTCTAGAGCAGTGGTTCCCAACCTTTTTTGAGTACTGTACCCCCAAAGCATTTCAAGCCAACCTAAAGTACCCCCTACTACGCAATCAATCGTGGTGATCCCCAGGATATATTAATAGTCTATATATTGTGGCAGACCGGCTGTGTGTGTGTGTGTGTGTGTGTGTGTGTGTTGTGTGTGTGTGTGTGGTGTGGTGTGGGTGTGTGTGTGTGGTGTGTGTGGTGTGTGTGTGTGTGTGTGTGTGTGTGTGTGTGTGGTGTGTGTGTGTGTGTGTGTGTGTGTGTGTGTGTGTGTGTGTGTGTGGTGTGTGTGTGTGTGTGTGTGGTGTGTGTGTGTGTGTGGGTGTGTGTGTGTGTGTGTGTGTGTGTGTGTGTGTGTGTGTGTGTGTGTGTGTGCCGTGGCAGCACATATCAGACCCGGGCCGGGGGGCGGGGCCTGGATACGGCCCTGTGTGTAGCTAAGGTGAAACCTGGGATTGGAAGAAGGAGAGAAGTGACGAGGAGAGATAGAGAAGAGGAGGATATTTGTGTCTGTGTGACCCAATGCGACAATTAATGTGACACTTAAATCATATTCAATCATAACTAATCATATACATTATAATAGCCATTGTTTAAAGACTTAAAAAAAAAAGTAAGGTAACTCAGCAATTAATGTGACACTTGAGCCTGTTTCTCCCTCATCAGTTTTGTGAGTCTGGGGGAGATTGTTGCAACAGCTGTGACCAGGTTATTCTCCAAGTTGAGTCTGTTCCTGTGTTTAGTGTTGATGTGGGTCATGGCGGAGAATGTCACCTCACACAGGTATGTGGACCCAAAAGGCAACAGTTCATTCAGGGCATGTTTCCCCAATTCAGGATACTCCTTCTCCACACCACACCAGAACTGTGTCAGTGGTGTGCTTGAGTACCTCATCTTCAGGCTCCTATCTGAGGACACATCTATGAGGTCTTCTTGCAGTCTGGCGGGAATGCTGCTGTTAATGCACGTCACAAATGGATTACGCACCCAGTCCAGTGTGGATGACTTGTTGTCAATATCAGGGAAGTAGGAGTTGAACTCATTCTTGAGCTTGGACAAATGTGTGTGTACTATTTTCACAATTGGAGCTCTGTCACATTCACCAGTAGCAATGTATGCGTTCAGCTGCAGGAAACAACTTGTATCCCCTTTTTCACATTTGCTCTGCCAGAGCTTGATCTTCTCCATGAATCCACACACTTTGTCATACAAGCTAAGAACATTTGTGTCTTTACATTGAAGAGAGAGATTCAGCTGGTTGAGTTTGCTGAAAATATCAGAGAGGTATCCCAGCCGAGCTACCCAGTCAGCGTCGTCGAACATAGCCACAAGTGGGTGTGTGTGCTCTGACAGAAATGCCCTCACTTCATTGCGTAGCTCGAACAGCCGCTGTAACGTCTTCCCTCGGGATAACCAGCGGACGTCAGTGTGAAGCAGGAGCTGTTTATGTTCTGACCCACCATCTTCACAAAGTGACTGAAACAGTCTATGATTCTAAGGCCTGGACTGTATGAAGTTGATCAATTTTACGGTATCATTCAAAACATCATTTAACTCTGGACTCATTCTCTTGCTAGCTAATGCTTCTCGGTGAATCATGCAGTGCGTCCATGTAACGTCAGGGTTTACCTTTTTTATGTGGGCCATTAATCCATTTACTCTGCCGGTCATCGCCGCAGCGCCGTCTGTGCACACATGAGAGCAGGATTTTCAATCCAGCTTGTGTTGAGAGAAAAAATTGTCAATAACTTTAAAAACGTCCTGTCCGGTAGTTCTCCCCGTGAGTTTCTTGCAAAACAGAATGTGCTCGTTCATCTCCAAAGTGTCTTTGTAACGCACAAACGCAATCAGTTGTGCTTCCCCACTGACATCCGTTGATTCGTCCAACTACAAAGCGAACGTACCAGACGCTTTACATGTTTCCACCACTTGTCAATTCCCATGTCGTCGATCCGATGGCACACAGTATTATTTGACAACGGCACTTTCTTCAGGACATCAGCTGCTTTCTTATTGAGCATAGTTTCTGCGAGAATTATAGCAGCAGGCAAGATTAGCTCTCGGCTATGGTAAATGGCTTTTTCGATTTAGCAATGAGTAGCGACACGGCATAAGATGCCTCCAAGGCCTTGGTTGAGACCGATGTCGCTTTCTTTAGTTTTTCTTGGCTTCCCTTAAATTCAGCCAGCTTTTGGTGGAAAACTCTGCAGGCTTACCCACACAGGCGGGATGTCTAGTACTAAGGTGCTGATGTAAATGGGATGGTTTCATGCTATTATTAGAAAGCACGTCGCCACAGATGAAACACATTGGCTGCGGTGGCTCTGTAGTTGTGACCGTAAACCCGGAGAGCACATAATGTTCACCAAACTGACGATTCTTCACCTTCTCTGTTTTCATTTTCTTGAGAACGGGTTCTCCTGATTTAGCAGTATCACCTGTGCTGTTGTTTCTGGATGAACCAGCTCGACTCAGCCATTGATCCATAATGATTATGTTAACAGAAATGTTGATCTCAATAAACACCAGCGCATTCACTTGATAGGATGTTGATATTTTGCTAGCTAGCAAGAAAACCAGCGCGCCACTACAATGATGATGATAATGTAACACCTGACAGTCCGGCGGGAAGCTGAACGCCGCGCCAATAATAATATATAGCCAGCAAATTATTACTTAATTTGAATGCCCCCAATGTTGGTTACATTATTACAGATTATGCATTATTCATTATTTGGGTACAGTTTTCCTGTAACATCTTTAATTAAAACAAATCTAAAATCAAATTTATTTTTTTTACTTTTCAAAATCTTTTCACGTACCCCCTGGGGACCACCCACGTACCACTAGGGGTACGCGTACCCCCGGTTGGGAAACACTGTTCTAGAGCACCTGGAACCGAGGGGAACTCTGAAAGAACACGCCCATTGGCTACAAATCAATATATGATTGGTTGATCAAACTGTCAATCAAACGCTCTCATTCAGTGTGAGGGCCAGGGCCTTCTATCAAGGATATAGAATACCTGGTTAAAGGATATTCTACCCAGAGACCCAGAACAACGTCTGATTGGTCGCTTTTAGTTTCTAACACAAAACCACTGAAATGCGTAGTGCATGGACCGAGAAGGAGAAACAAATCAACGTAACACTGAGATATTACAGATCAACAACACAGATACCGTTCTCATTTATTCATTTATTTAACATTTTATTTATATAATTAAATCGATGTGTTGTTTGTTTTATCTGAGTGTTCCAGGGAATTCTCTGAATACCTTGAAGGCCCTGACGGTTCACCTCTGGTTAACACGCAGCCTTTCTGAGCAGCCTATCAGAACAGAGCTTCACTGTGTGTGTGTGTGTGTGTGTGTGTGGTGTGTGTGTGTTGTGTGGTGTGTGTGTGTGTGTGTGTGTGTGTGTGTGTGTGTAATTAATAGTTATTAAATGAGCAGCCAACAATCAAAATTATGGAGTTACTGTTTACGGACATTACAGGCACAAAGATCTTTTTTTCATGTTATTTTGGTCTATTTTGCTTCCATGTTTTCTCTCACTCTAATGGAAAGAAAACTTCCAAGAAACACATAAATGGTGTTCGTTTTACTACCATGTCTGAATTAATCTATAGATTTAAAGCTAATCTGCATTTAAACATAACATTTCAGGGGGAAATACTGACTTGACGTAAGTAACTATCTGGGGAAGTAGTGAGGTGATATGTTTTTTTGTTTTATCCTTTTCACCTGCCTTGGTAACTGCATGCAAATTAGCGCATTTTAATTAGGCCTAGTTAACGCCTAATTTACATATCAATGTGGCGATTGTGATGACGTTATTCGATACACATTTTACTGTATTCACTTTAAGTGTCTGCCCTTGTCTAACATTTAAAAAAGGGGGGAAAAGGGCACATTCTCTGGAGGAAGAAAAAGGGCAGGGGCTCAAGCCCACTTTGATGTCTATTGGTGCATTCCCACGGAGCACGGTTTAAGCGTGCCGTGTCGTGCCGGGCCCGTTTTTAGTTGCGTTTCCACTATGCCTAGTTCCGGCCCGGGGCTACTTTTTCACCTTTTTTCTGGCCCGACAAAATCGTGGTTCTATCGGGGCCAACAAACAGGCTGAGTTTGGTAAACTAGAGAGAATCGCTGGCAAGGGGCTACAACTACAACAAGATGAACATATTTGACCGTGATTTAATTGTAATACACGTTTCAAAATGATGCCGAAGTAACAACATACTGATACCGGTTAGTAAAAACCATGAATTAATGCTTTGACAAGTCTGCAGACAGACGGCAGGCGAAAAACCTTTTTAAATGCGTGTTTTCTGAATGGAGATTGGCTAAGCTAACGCAGTATATGCTCCGACCGTCCACACTCACAACAACGGCCTATACAGACATAAATAAACCAGCCACTGTATTCGCCATGACACAGGCAGTCTGTGGTTTGTACTTGTTTAACTTTTGTCTAGTTTCTGAACAGATATGAGGAGCTGTGAGCTTGAGTGCTAACAGCTAACGGCTGATGTTGTTTTTCTGGGGTGCTCATTGAAGATGACGTCACGGCTCCGCCTACACTGCGTTACTATAGTTACTGCCCCAGCTACTAAACTGTAATGGAAGCGCAGCATTAAAGTGAGCCGGGCCTAACAAGGCCTAACAAAACCGTACTAAGTCGAGCGAGGCCTGCGGTGGAAATGCGCCATATGTGTGTGGTTTTCGTTTTGTGAAAAAGTGCAAATGCAGTGTTTGTATATAATTACATCACATATTTTTTTGCTGTTGGTCATGAAATTGCTCCTGCTGACTTGAGCCAGCCATTTTTTCCTCCGCTCCGTGTCAGTGGGGAAGCCGTACATTCGTACTCCTTTCTCTGAGCGATTTGAGCATCCCCAGGCAGCACAGCAAACCATGGTGGCGACTAGGAGGCAGCACAGCAAACCAGGACAACACGGAGGAAAAGGCACAGACAAACTGCATGATATGCTATTCAATGTTTATTGAATTCCATGTATTTGCAATGGATGTTCCTAAAACAACACATTTAACATCATCATCATCATGCTGCTGCTGCTGCTAGTCCTTTGATAGTCACCTGTCGGTCTCCTGTCCTTTCTGAAAGCCATAAAGATGACATTAGTCATTTAGATAACTTGTGTCCTCAATTACCATGGTTACTGAAACTACCATGAATTTAAGAAAATGGTAGAAACGAATCTAATCTGAATTTTAAAGCATTACTTTAGATCCCCTCCCTCTAAATATATCAATAAACATTAGAAAGTGATGCTCCTGACTACCATACAAGTTTAAGAAGATAATATTGGTTTTAAAGAATTCAAAGCTATAAATAAACAGCAACAGGCTCTTTAACCAAGGCACTGTTAGCCTAACATGTAAACTAGTTGTTCACACTAATCCTAATATTATCACTTAATATTAGCAAATTCTATTTTATTTTTAAAACATATTGATGTAAATACATACACATATCGATTTGTTGTATAAATATTGCAAATCAAAACCTTTATTCACTAATAATTACCAAAAATCGTAGTTCTATCTCCTGTTATCAATGCATTCACATTGCCCGCCATGAACTTCCGGGGAACGATCCTCGTCTACATGAACCACGTAACGATAACCGTTTTTGGACTTCCGTTGTCGTAACTCTTCTATCTATATGGCGCTGCTGGAACCGAGGGGAACTCTGAAAGAACACGCCCATTGGCTACAAATCAATATATGACTGGTTGATCAAACTGTCAATCAAACGCTCTCATTCAGTGTGAGGGCCACGGCCTTCTATCAAGGATATAGAATACCTGGTTAAAGGATATTCTACCCAGAGACACAGAACAAGATTGATTGGTCGCATTTTGTTTCGAACACAAAACCACTGAAATGCGTAGTGCATGGACCGAGAAGGAGAAACAAATCAACGTAACACTGTAATATTACAGATCAACAACACAGATACCGTTCTCATTTATTCATTTATTTAACATTTTATTTATATAATTAAATCGATGTGTTGTTTGTTTTATCTGAGTGTTCCAGGGAATTCTCTGAATACCTTGAAGGCCCTGACGGTTCACCTCTGGTTAACACGCAGCCTTTCTGAGCAGCCTATCAGAACAGAGCTTCACTGTGTGTGTGTGTGTGTGTGTGTGTGTGTGTGTGTGTGTGTGTGTGTGTGTGTGTGTGTGTGTGTGTGTGTGTGTGTGTGTGTGTGTGTGTGTGTGTGTGTGTGTGTGTGTGTGTGTGTGTGTGTGTGTGTGTGTGTGTGTGTGTGTGTGTGTGTGTGTGTGTGTGTGTGTGTGTGTGTGTGTGTGTGTGTGTGTGTGTGTGTGTGTGTAGTGTGTGGTCATTGAAAACGTTCTCCACAGAAAATGATCCGGGCCAATGAGTGTGAGTTTCTAAAGTTATAAAGATATCTTTTTATTTTATTAGTTTTATTCTTTTCTCCTGATAGCTTTGTGAAGCACCTTGAGATGACGTAGTTTTTAAAGTGTGCTAAATAAATGAAATGTATTATTATTATAATTATTATAAAGTAACTGAAGGCATCCTCAGACCTGAACGCCTCACAAGTTGTTGCTCACACTGACAGCTTCAATCTGATAGGGCGCCCTGGTCGTCATGGAGACAGGAAACGGTTTCTGTAATCTGTAATCCATCAGCGTCTTCATGATCACTTCCTCAGAAAGGCAGTTCAGGGAAGTGAGCGACACTAGAATCTACATTTGAATATATCTGTCTCTTGATGCTCTTAAAGCTCTTTGAATGGCAAAGGTCAGAACCAAGCTGGTTCCACCTGAACCTGTTCCTCCCCGGACTCTGGTCCTCTGCTCTGCGACTCTGATCTCTGAAGAGTCCTTCTTCTACTTTTCCACACACTTTGTTTTTTTGCAGCTGCCTTTGTTCAGTCTGGCTTTTAGTTCTTTAGTTGATTAAAAATGTTAAGCAGCAAACCCCAAAGTTAGTCGTTCTGTATCTGTGTAAAAGAGTTTGTTATTTGAAATGAGTCTCCTACTGAACTGTTTCAAACACGCCATGTGGTCTTAATGTGATCTTATCAAAGTTAAAGAGAATTATAAAAAAACATGTACTAAAGCACAT
>NW_022992245.1:45000-48298 GCF_902827175.1 Gymnodraco acuticeps
ATGCAGCGTATTGCACAACACCTCTCATCACATCATGGAGCTGTTGCACCCCCCCCCCCCATGAGTGAATGTGTGTCAGTCTGAATGGAGGTTTTGAGGGGTGGCATCCCCTGGCAGAAGTATATGCTGATTTAATCTCAGTCATATCAATCAATGTTAACTTGGAAAGCCACAATATTAATATTTTAACTCAATAACATATATGGGTGACATTATTGTGGCACATCAGTAAAGCCTTAAATATAAATATATAAGGTGGCAGACATCATTTAATGAATTTTAACTGAACAATAACTGAATGAGTTTGTTTCACTCTTAGACCAGCAGGGGCAACCAAATCTATGCAGACTGCTGCAATAAGTCCATTAATTAACTGTCTCATGGATGTTTGTCTGAATGAATATGATAATATTAACAATCATATTATTCCTATCAGCTGTCAATCACTGTTATGATTCATATATTCATTCATTGTTGAATAAACTATATTTTTTGGAGGAGTTAATGATGAATGTTCCTCAAGATGCTTGCTCACCCTCCTTCAAATTTGAAAGACAAGTAATTATATCATGTATCAAAACTCAAAAGATTCAAAGGAACAGTTCAGCGCCCCACGACTTTACTGCAAACAGTTACAACCTGGGCTTTACTTCAGAAAGAACAGACATTAAAGAAGCGACTAACTGTCTCAGTTAGGGTTAAACAACGTGTGTTCAGCTAAAACATCGCTGCAGTTATGATCCAGTGGAGAGTCCTTACCTTCTGGCCTAGTTAAATCAAAGTGGTTACTTTCTTTTGGCTGGGCAGTGAAGTTTTACACACCGTCTGATTTGACTTTCTCAGGACTTGAAACTGTTTTTTGGGGGCAGACCCCCTCAAAGAAGAAAAATGTATACACACATACAAGCTCATCATCTTAACTGTTGTTTAAGCTCATCGAGTCATCCGTGAGCAGAGCATCAAGTTGCCTATAACAGCTGAATGTGGCGATTACCATGTTGTTCAGCAAAACGCCTCACAGACTTATTAAGATCCAAAGCTTTAGTGCATTTTGATTCAATGCTGAGTACAGCCAAACTGATAGTCTCTTCTCTGTCATTGTAGACCGCAAATACCTCACTCCTTCCGTCTGCTTGGGTCCGAATGCTTCTCGTTTTGCGCCCCCCCCCGTTCAAATGAAATCGCTGCCAATCATATTTCCAAGCTCGCGCCAGGGCCGGGGAGGGGTTACAAGACTCGCGTCTTGTGCTGCATTCACTTGCACTCGGACATTAGAGATTTTCTCTCATACATTTCCGATGAGCCACAACTTTTCTTTCAAAACAAAGCTGCCAACTGGGGTGGCAGCTGGGGTGCCACCCCTGTAGATCCGCCCCTGCTGAAGCTTGATATATTTGGTTATTGGCGGCCAGATAAGAACCGGTTTTCTGAGTCTCAATGGGAGCCTCCAGCTCTCAGGATCCTCTTCTGTGGAACCAGCCCCCAGTGTGTTGGGGGGGGGGGTCCACATTAAAGAGCAGCTGAGGACTTCCCTTTGTATAAAGCTGAGAGTCAGACATCAACACCCTAAAGCAGGGGGGTCCAACTCCATTTCATCTGGGGCCACATCAGCATCAAGTTTGCACTCAAAGGGCCGGTTGTAACTTTAAGACTATATAAATAAATAAATATAAAATAATGTATTATACGTTATTGACTCTCTCAGAAGTCTAGGGCATATAATTATCTTCAGTGTGAATATCACAAAATGAGTAATAAATCATTCCAATGTGTCCTATAGGACAGCAACACAACAGGTTCAAAGGGGAGTGATTAGTCAAATATGCATGAATAAAAAGAAAGAATACTAAGAAGCCCTGAGACACAGTTTCGTGAGAAAAGACCCGCAGGCCCCGGTACCGGGGGCTCTGGGGCTTAACAGGTTCATGAGGATCACAGAACCTCTCCATAGTCAGAACCAAGCTGGTTCCACCTGAACCTGTTCCTCCCCGGACTCTGGTCCTCTGCTCTGTGACTGATCTCTGAAGAGTCCTTCTTCTACTTTTCTACACACTTTTTTGCAGCTGCCTTTGTTCAGTCTGGCTTTTAGTTCTTTAGTTGATTAAAAATGTTAAGCAGCAAACCCCAAAGTTATTCATCCTGTATTTGAAAGAGTTTGTTATTTGAAATTAGTCTCCTACTGAACTGTGTCAAACATGTCATGTGGTCTTAATGTGATCTTATCAAAGTTAAAGAGGATTATAAAAAAACATGTACTAAAGCACATCACAACCACACACACACACATACACACACAAACACACACACACACACACACACACACACAAACACACACACACACACACACACACACACACACACACCACCTATGATAAGGACATGCAGCGTATTGCACAACACCTCTCATCACATCATGGAGCTGTTGCACCCCCCCCCCCCCCATGAGTGAATGTGTGTCAGTCTGAATGGAGGTTTTGAGGGGTGGCATCCCCTGGCAGAAGTATATGCTGATTTAATCTCAGTCATATCAATCAATGTTAACTTGGAAAGCCACAATATTAATATTTTAACTCAATAACATATATGGGTGACATTATTGTGGCACATCAGTAAAGCCTTAAATATAAATATATAAGGTGGCAGACATAATTTAATGAATTTTAACTGAACAATAACTGAATGAGTTTGTTTCACTCTTAGACCAGCAGGGGAACCAAATCAATGCAGACTGCTGCAATAAGTACATTAATTAACTGTCTCATCGATGTTTGTCTGAATGAATATGATAATATTAACAATCATATTATTCCTATCAGCTGTCAATCACTGTTATGATTCATATATTCATTCATTGTTGAATAAACTATATTTTTTGGAGGAGTTAATGATGAATGTTCCTCAAGATGCTTGCTCACCCTCCTTCAAATTTGAAAGACAAGTAATTATGTCATGTATCAAAACTCAAAAGATTCAAAGGAACAGTTCAGCGCCCCACGACTTTACTGCAAACAGTTACAACCTGGGCTTTACTTCAGAAAGAACAAACATTAAAGAAGTGACTAACTGTCTCAGTTAGGGTTAAACAACGTGTGTTCAGCTAAAACATCGCTGCAGTTATTATCCAGTGGAAAGTCCTTACCTGCTGGCCTAGTTAAATCAAAGTGGTTACTTTCTTTTGGCTGGGCAGTGAAGTTTTACACACCGTCTGATTTGACTTTCTCAGGACTTGAAACTGTTTTTTGGGGGCAGACCCCCTCAAAGAAGAAAAATGTATACACACATACAAGCTCATCATCTT
>NW_022992246.1:7500-15000 GCF_902827175.1 Gymnodraco acuticeps
AAATACTTTGTACGTGTGAACTCTACAGTACTAAACCACATGGAGTATAGCCCCAGTGGCCCAATGGATAAGGCACTGGCCTCCTAAGCCAGGGATTGTGGGTTCGAGTCCCATCTGGGGTAAAGTGTTGTTGCCTGGCAGCATCAAAGCTTTGGAAGGTGGACCCTCCTGGATATCTAGTTAGTAAAACACTAAAACAGCATCTGTAACAACAGAAGTACACAAATTCAGACACAGTACATCTTGGATCCTCTGTGTCCTTGAACGCACCACGGTCTACAAACTGCTGCTCATTCTTCTGGGATTTATATTTTGTGTGAAAGCAGTCACACTTTCTGAGTGTTTGAGAGTGGAGCAGCAAACTGAAGAGAGCTGTCCAACCAGAGAGACCCGATTCAGTGTATTCACCCTCCTCTTCCTCCTCTTCCTCCTCCTCCTCTTCCTCTTCCTCCTCTTCCTCCTCCTCCTCCTCCTCCTCTCCTCCTCCTCTTCCTCCTCTCCCCCCTCCTCTTCCTCCTCTTCTTCCTCCTCCTCCTCCTCTTCCTCCTCCTCCTCCTCTTCTTCCTCCTCTTCCTCCTCTTCCTCCTCCCCTCTTTATATTCCTGTGACTCCTCTCTCTAATATGATCTTTCTTTCTTTAAAATGGAAACTACTACCAATATTAATTATGCTGACACCATGTTCGTTTTGTTCTCAGAACTTTAACTAAATTTCTCTTTGAATCAAATCTAAAAAAAAAAATACTTCTTTCTGAGAATTCTGAGATTTTCAGAAAGTAAAAAAAAAGAAATATAAGAATTTTTACTTTCTTCTCAGAACAAAAAATATATTGCTTTTTTTCGAATTACAACTTTTTTTAATCTAATACTTCTATCTATCAGAAGAACAAAAAATGTACGTTTAAAAAATGTGACTTTTTTCATAATTCTTAGATTTTCAGAAAATTTCAAAAAATCAAATGTTTTTTTCTTACTTTTTTCTAAGAATTCAAAGAAAACAGAAATCACTTTTTTTCAGACCTCAATCATTCTTTCTAAAATATTTACTTTTTTTCTCAGAATGTTGACATTTTTCTCAGAACCCCCCAAAATGAGCTTTTGGTCAGATTGTTTTCCCTCAAAATTCTGCACATTTCAGAAATTCAAAATTACAAAAATCTGGGAATTAAAAATAAAATAAACTTTCGGTCAGACCTGAATAATTGTTTTTCAAAAATGTGACATTTTTCTCCGAATTTTGACTATTTTCTCAGAACTCAAAACATTTGTAACTTTGCTCAGAGCCCTGTCTGTTATCAGAGGGTCTCTGTGCTGCCCACACTTCAGAGTGGGCTGTGGAGAGAAGCTCTGCTCGTTGGAGAGCTTCATCTCTGCAGAGAATAAAGACAATAGAAGAGCAGTCATACGGACACAGAGCTGCAGACAATAGAGAGGTTCATTAGCCCCAGTGGCCCAATGGATAAGGCACTGGCCTCCTAAGCCAGGGATTGTGGGTTCGAGTCCCATCTGGGGTAAAATGTTGTTGCCTGGCAGCATCAAAGCTTTGGAAGGTGGACCCTCCTGGATATCTAGTTCGTAAAACACTAAAAACAGCATCTGTAAATACACAGCAAAGGTTAATTGTCTGCTTCCTGCCTCCTTGTCTTTGAACGCACCACGGTCTATATACTGCTATAATAATTCAGTTCTAAATTCTCACTGTTTTTCTCAGAATTCTGACTTTTTCTAAGAAATTCTTTAAAAAATCACAAATATTATTATATTTCTCAAAATGTTTTATGAACAATACAAAAAAAACAACATTTTTTTAATTTTTGGTCAGATACATACAAATGTAACTTTTCTCAGAATTTTCAATGCAGGTATTTTAATTCTAACAGACTCTTTCACAGTGTGGTATCAGTATCAGATGACTTCCTCTCATCAGTGGATCCATCCAGAGGAGTTTCACTGCCGTCCCCCACTCCTCTCTGCTCTCCAGGGTTACACAAAGCTGCAGCAGAGAACCGTCAGTAAAGGGTTCATGCAGGCGGAGGGAAGCCCTGGCTTTTACCACGTAGTAAAACTCACTATGCAATATTTATATCCCCTTTCTCTTTCTCTACTCTACACATCCCTCTCTTGCTGCCTTCAACTACTTCCCTCCTTCCTCTCCATTATCTCTTCTCTTTCCATCTTCTGCTTCCTGTACCTGACACTGATCCCCTTCTCCCAGTGGATGTGATACACTGCTCACCAAACACTGAAGTACAAAGTAGATTCCCCTCCTGGATATCTAGTTTGTAACGCACCTAAAACAGCGTCTAGAAGTACACCCATTCAGATTCAAAGTACATTTGACTTTGGCTCGGATCTTGTAAAAATGACTTTTTTCTCAAAATTCTGAGACTTTGAGAAAGAAATATATATTTTATTTTGTCTCAGAATTCTGACATTCTTCTCAGAATAAAACAAAAACACCCTTTTCTCAGAATTTAGAGATTTTCTGAAAGGAATTACTATTTTCTCAGAACCCCAAAAATGTAACTTTTGGTCAGATCTAAACAAATTGACTTTTTTGAATTCTCCAAATTCTTCTATTTTCAGAAAATCAAATATGTTTTTCAGACTTCTTTTCTAGGAATTCACTTTTGGTGAGACCTGAATAATTGTGTCTCAAAAATGTGACTTTGTTTGCTGCTAATGCTACACCGCAAGAGCTAACACATTAGCATTGGGACCGAAAGTGGTAAAGACAGGACTCCATCTTTTTAAGGGAGGTATCCTCATCTCACTGCTGTTGGGATATCCCTTTAAACACAATGCTAGCTTTGCATTTAGCTTACCCAACTACACAAGACACGCATCTCTGGGGTGTCTGAGGTCAGGTGTGGGTTTGTTTCCATGAAGGGAAGCCGCACACATCTCTGAAAACAAATACATCTCCATCTCAGAAAACTGTTTCATTTCTTCTCGTTTCCTCTCGCCAGCTGCCTCTGTTTATTTATCTCTGTGCTCGCCTCTCAAGATCCTCCTGAAGCCGGCAAGCCTTTCTCTATATACAGTGTATTTATAGCACACACACACACACACACACACACACACACACACACACACACACACACACACACACACACACACACACACACACTCACACACACACACACACACACACACACACACACACACACACACACACACACACACACACACACACACACACACACACACACACACACACACACACACACACACACACACATTGTTTCCTCTAATTTCCTTTCCTCTTCTCTTCCCTGGTTTCCTCTATTCTAATTACCTTTCCGCTTGTTTCCTTTCCTCTTCCCTTTTCTTGTTTCCTCTCCTCTCCTCGCTCTTATTTCCTTTCCTCTCTTATCCTCTTCTCTCCTGTCGTTTACTTTTTCTCGTGTCTCCTCGTGTTCTTCCCTTTCGTAACCTTTTCTTGTTTCCTCTCCTCTCATGTCCTTTTCCTTTCCTCTCCTCTCATGTCCTTTTCCTATGTCCTTTTCCTTTCCTCTCCTCTCATGTCCTTTTCCTTTCCTCTCCTCTCCTCTCAATATAATCAGCATATAGTGTGTTTTTTTATTTAAAGAAGACTATATGACAATTATAATATATATATATAATATTGGCCTCCAAAAACAAAGTGGAGTAGAAGTTTAAAGTGGCATAAAATGGCTACACACACACACACACACACACACACACACACACACACACACACACACACACACACACACACACTGACCCATTTTCAGTAATGAGGGGCTTTTATGCCTCCGAGGCTTTTGTTAAAACACACACACACACACACAATCTGCTGCTTTGTGCTCACATGTGTGTGTTCAGTGTGTGTCTACATTCTCCTGGCTCATACATCATGTTGTGTGTGTGTGTGCGTGTGTGTGGTGGTGTGTGACATGCGGATGCGTGAGGCTGTGTGTTGTGTGTGTATGCGTTGCGTGTGTGTGGTGTGGTTGTGTGTGTGTATGACCGTGCGTGAATGAGTGTGGTATGTGGGTGGTGTGAGTGTGTGTGTGTGTGTGTGTGTGAGTGCGTGCGTGTGTATGTATGTGTGTGTGTGTGTGCGTGTGTGTGCGTGTGTGTGTGCGTGCGTGCGTGTGTGTGTGTGTGTGTGTGTGTGTGTGTGTATGCGTGCGTGCGTGTGTGCGTGTGTGTGTGTGTGTGTGTGTCAGGGTTTTATCAGCCCGTAACTCACTTGTTAAACTGCATGATCATAATCCCTTTTACCTTTGAGGCACAGATCTCTCAGCGCAGAGACGTGTTTGAGTGCTTCGTGTTTCCACGTCTCATTACTTCCTTTAAGAGTCAAACCAACAGACCAACAACACTGGCTATCCCCTGGTCGATACACCCACTGTTTCAGGGAGGCTGTGGCTCAGTGGATAGTGTGCTGGACTTTGAATCAGGGTTCGATAGCGAGTTTGAGTCCCACTGCAGTCGTTGTGTCCCTGAGACGCTTCACCCCAAAGTGCTCCTGAGGGGATTGTCCACAGCACCGAATGTTTCTAAAATGTTCCCTCTGTGCCGAGTGTATTGTGTTCTACTACGTCATCCGTCTTGACCTGGAAGTGTGTGTGAGCAGTATGTGAACAGGTGAGTGCCTGTTACTGGAGTGTGTCCACGTTCAAACACACACTCAGAACAGCAGGGGAGAAAACAAGTGTCCTACATTGCACACACACAGCATTGAAATTGTATTTTGGGACGTGGACACTGACCTCAGAATCAGAGTCCTTCATCCAACTTAACAAAACAACAACAACAACAACAACACACACCTGGAACAGGACGCTGCAACATACCAGAGGGTCTGAGGAGTGGGCAGAGCCACACAGCTTGGGTGTAATATTGAAACCATCCAGAGAAAGCTAGAAAACACAGCCTGATGTTTCTGACTCTCTCACGGTATATGCTATATTAGGTAAGTCTCTCATTTCCTTTCCACTCTTATCCTTTCTCTCCTCTCGTTGACTTTTTCTCATCTCCTAGTTTCTTCCTCTCTGATTTCCTTTCCTCCCATCTTGTTTTCTTTCCTCTCATTTCCTTCCCTCTTGTTTCCTCACCTCTCCTCCCACCTCCTGCCCTTTTTATTGTATAGCAGTTTGTACTTTAAAGAGTCCTCTCCTGCTGATGTTCAGGTGTATATCAGTATGTAGTGTCTCTACTTTAAAGAGTCCTCTCCTGCTGATGTTCAGGTGTATATCAGTATGTAGTGTCTCTACTTTAAAGAGTCCTCTCCTGCTGATGTTCAGGTGTATATCAGTATGTAGTGTCTCTACTTTAAAGAGTCCTCTCCTGCTGATGTTCAGGTGTATATCAGTATGTAGTGTCTCTACTTTAAAGAGTCCTCTCCTGCTGATGTTCAGGTGTATATCAGTATGTAGAGTCCCTACTTTAAAGAGTCCTCTCCTGCTGATGTTCAGGTGTATATCAGTATGTAGTGTCTCTACTTTAAAGAGTCCTCTCCTGCTGATGTTCAGGTGTATATCAGTATGTAGAGTCCCTACTTTAAAGAGTCCTCTCCTGCTGATGTTCAGGTGTATATCAGTATGTAGTGTCTCTACTTTAAAGAGTCCTCTCCTGCTGATGTTCAGGTGTATATCAGTATGTAGTGTCTCTACTTTAAAGAGTCCTCTCCTGCTGATGTTCAGGTGTATATCAGTATGTAGTGTCTCTACTTTAAAGAGTCCTCTCCTGCTGATGTTCAGGTGTATATCAGTATGTAGAGTCCCTACTTTAAAGAGTCCTCTCCTGCTGATGTTCAGGTGTATATCAGTATGTAGTGTCTCTACTTTAAGAGTCCACTCCTGCTGATGTTCAGGTGTATATCAGTATGTAGTGTCTCTACTTTAAAGAGTCCTCTCCTGCTGATGTTCAGGTGTATATCAGTATGTAGTGTCTCTACTTTAAAGAGTCCTCTCCTGCTGATGTTCAGGTGTATATCAGTATGTATTGTCCCTACTTTAAAGAGTCCTCTCCTGCTGATGTTCAGGTGTATATCAGTATGTAGTGTCTCTACTTTAAAGAGTCCTCTCCTGCTGATGTTCAGGTGTATATCAGTATGTAGTTGTCTCTACTTTAAAGAGTCCTCTCCTGCTGATGTTCAGGTGTATATCAGTATGTAGTGTCTCTACTTTAAAGAGTCCTCTCCTGCTGATGTTCAGGTGTATATCAGTATGTAGAGTCCCTACTTTAAAGAGTCCTCTCCTGCTGATGTTCAGGTGTATATCAGTATGTAGTGTCTCTACTTTAAAGAGTCCTCTCCTGCTGATGTTCAGGTGTATATCAGTATGTAGTGTCTCTACTTTAAAGAGTCCTCTCCTGCTGATTGTTCAGGTGTATATCAGTATGTAGTGTCTCTACTTTAAAGAGTCCTCTCCTGCTGATGTTCAGGTGTATATCAGTATGTAGTGTCTCTACTTTAAAGAGTCCTCTCCTGCTGATGTTCAGGTGTATATCAGTATGTAGTGTCTCTACTTTAAAGAGTCCTCTCCTGCTGATGTTCAGGTGTATATCAGTATGTAGTGTCTCTACTTTAAAGAGTCCTCTCCTGCTGATGTTCAGGTGTATATCAGTATGTAGAGTCCCTACTTTAAAGAGTCCTCTCCTGCTGATGTTCAGGTGTATATCAGTATGTAGTGTCTCTACTTTAAAGAGTCCTCTCCTGCTGATGTTCAGGTGTATATCAGTATGTAGAGTCCCTACTTTAAAGAGTTCTCTCCTGCTGATGTTCAGGTGTATATCAGTATGTAGAGTCCCTACTTTAAAGAGTTCTCTCCTGCTGATGTTCAGGTGTATATCAGTATGTAGTGTCTCTACTTTAAAGAGTCCTCTCCTGCTGATGTTCAGGTGTATATCAGTATGTAGTGTCTCTACTTTTAAAGAGTCCTCTCCTGCTGATGTTCAGGTGTATATCAATATGTAGTGTCTCTACTTTAAAGAGTCCTCTCCTGCTGATGTTCAGGTGTATATCAGTATGTAGAGTCCCTACTTTAAAGAGTCATCTCCTGCTGATGTTCAGGTGTATATCAGTATGTAGTGTCTCTACTTTAAAGAGTCCTCTCCTGCTGATGTTCAGGTGTATATCAGTATGTAGTGTCTCTACTTTAAAGAGTCCTCTCCTGCTGATGTTCAGGTGTATATCAGTATGTAGTGTCTCTACTTTAAAGAGTCCTCTCCTGCTGATGTTCAGGTGTATATCAGTATGTAGTGTCTCTACTTTAAAGAGTCCTCTCCTGCTGATGTTCAGGTGTATATCAGTATGTAGTGTCTCTACTTTAAAGAGTCCTCTCCTGCTGATGTTCAGGTGTATATCAGTATGTAGTGTCTCTACTTTAAAGAGTCCTCTCCTGCTGATGTTCAGGTGTATATCAGTATGTAGTGTCTCTACTTTAAAGAGTTCTCTCCTGCTGATGTTCAGGTGTATATCAGTATGTAGTGTCTCTACTTTAAAGAGTCCTCTCCTACAGATGTTCAG
>NW_022992246.1:17500-25000 GCF_902827175.1 Gymnodraco acuticeps
TCCCTGTATTGTGGGGGAGAGACGACTCCCAGCGTCACTGAGGGAGCAACATTGATTTCCTAAGAGGCTATTTCTGGATGCTAATTGCAGGGATTTTCACACCCACACACACACACACACACACACACACACACACACACACACACACACACACACACATGGAAACAGAGCTTTCAAAGGCACTGTCTACATCCTGTGTGTGTGTGTGTGTGTGTGTGTGTGTGTGTGTGTGTGTGTGTGTGTGTGTGTGTGAAAGGCATGTAATACCATGGATCGGCTAACATTAGCATTAAAATAGAGGTGTGTTGAGTTTTTGTTCAACAGGTAGAAAGTTTAGCGACGTCAGGGACAGCATTTTTTTAGGAGAGAGAAGATGGAACACATTTTTAAATAGTGACAGATAAGCGCCATACAATGACAGGCTTCTTCAAAAAAACTAACCACACACACACACACACACACACACACACACACACACACACACACACACACACAACGGCTTTGTTCACATCTGTCCAGCAGTCTCTGAACGTCTGACTCCATAACGTCATGAGGCCTTCAGACTGACCCCGGATCAGATGTGGTTCTGACATTAAGAGTCCAGGAAATAGACGGAGCCGACACACGGGACTAAAAACACACAACATAATCCGATTGAGTCTTCAAGATCTCAAGAGCTTTGTTAGGAAAACGTTTCCTTCGATGTAATTTTCTTCACTTGTTGGTCAATACACTTTCTCTACTGCTTCCTCGTCGCTGCCATTCATGGATTTCCTACATTTCCCAGAATGCATTTTCAACAACGTTCAAGGAAATGTCGCTGCTTTTGATTAGCTGAGCTTTCGCTAAGCTAACTGTTGCTACACCTGTCAAGCGTTCTGTTCTCAGCAAATCATGACTGCAGTTTACAATCAAACTGCAGATATATATCTAAATGTGAAATATGTATATATATATATATCTAAATGTGAAATATGTATATATATATATATCTAAATGTGAAATATGTATATATATATATATTTAAATGTGAAATATGTATATATATATATATCTAAATGTGAAATATGTATATATATATATATCTAAATGTGAAATATGTATATATATATATATCTAAATGTGAAATATGTATATATATATATATTAGGGCTGTCAGTCGATTAAAATAGTTAATCGCGATTAATCGCAAATTAATCGCACATTTTTGATCTGTTCTAAATGTACCTTAGAGGAATATTTCTCAAGTTTTTAATACTCTTATCAACATATGAGTGGACAAATATGCTTTATGCAAATGTTTATTATCATTTGAACAATGACAAATATTCTCATGAATATTAAACACAACAACCTGGAACCTCTCTCATTCAATAATACAATACAAATGGTGTGTGTGTGTGTGTGTGTGTGTGTGTGTGTGTGTGTGTGTGTGTGTGTGTGTGTGTGTTGGATCGTTGGAGCTATGTGCAACTCAAGGTATATGCTCGAACGGGAGCTGCCTGGACGCTGCAATCATGTTGCGCACTATCCGTGCTGAGTGTGCTGACTTCTCGTACAATGTCCCACTGTCTGGCTTCCTGCATAAAGTCAAGTGCTCGGCGCAGTTGTGGCGAAATGTCGCTCCTCTGTTTTCATTTAAACAGCTCCTTATATCCGTTAGCGCAGCTAGCTAGCACCAGATGCTAAAAACAATAACAATGCACGTAAGGTCTCTCTCTCGCTCGCTCGGGCCACACACACACACACCCTCCCGGTCCTCCCAACAGCCAGTCGGTGCCTGCCGGTGAGCGTGGAAGTGTGGTCTGCCACAAGCGGGCGGCAGGAGCGGGGCTGTCAGCATCAGCTTGTAGATGGTATTTTAAACTCGATGCGCTCTGAAACTACGGGGCGGCCGAGGACAAAAAATACACATGCGTTAATCGAGTTAAAATAATTAGTGGCGTTAATTCTTTTTTGTGTTAACTTGACAGCCCTAATATATATCTAAATGTGTAATATATATGTTTTTATTTGTGTTTTGGACCAAGGTAGAAAAAATAAGGCTTCTCTTTTTAAGCTGTCTGAGCAGATACTTGTACACAAACACACACACACACACACACACACACACACACACACACACACACACCCACACACACACACACACACACACACACACACACACACACACACACACACACACACACACACACACATCCATGCCCAAACCAAAAAACAAATGAATGCTTGAATGCACAGATAAAGATTACAAACACACACACACACACATTTAAAAGAGCACACACACCATCTGTCTCTTCCACTTTACTTTGCCCACTGTTGCTCAAATGTTGCACACACACACACACACACACACAAACACACACACACACACACACACACACACACACACACACACACACACACACACACACTGCAGGCCTTTTGGAGTCTGTCTGAAAGTGACAGCGGACAGATGTGTTTCAGTCGGCCTGCAGCGTGAAGTCAGACTGAGCCAAATAAAATACACAAATACTTCACCAGATGACGGATGGAAGTACTAGGACCTCATACTTGAGTAAAAGTACATATACTACAGTGTACAAATACTCTCTTACAGGTTAAAATTAGGGCCGGGACTCGATTAAAAAAATTAATCTAATTAATTAGAGGCTTTGTAATGAATTAATCGAAATTAATCGCATTTTTAATCACATATAAATATTTGACCTGAGAACAGTGAGAAGCAATTTTTTTCACATGGATTTTAGTATACCATTAGGCGCATTCCCACCGCAGTACTTTTCCCACAAAGGTTCATGAGAACTTAGTTCATGAGAACAAATCAAGCCGCTGACGTCACTTCTTCTTCTTCTGCTTTGGGTTTACTGGCAGGCCGCAAACCACTTCACGGCGTATACTGCCGCCCAAAGTCCCCGGCCGGAAGTCCCCGGAGTTGGGGACTGGCTTCAGTAGAAGCTGCTGGGAGTCCCAGCAGCTTCTACTGAAGCCTTCCGAGTAAATCGCCAGAACGCCGACACCTCCTCATCTCCACCGCTCCCATGTTTTATTTTGTGTTGCCATAAGTTAGTCTCTCTGCGTTTCTGCGCTGGGCTAATGCTAATAATGCTAATGCGAGGATAATAAAATGGCGGCTTCACAAAACTTTTTGGGAGTTTTACGGGGCGTGGTTTGCAATCTGCCCAGCCAATCAGAAATATAGCTCTTTTCTCACAAGAGAGCCGCACGAATGTCCCTGCTCTCTAGCAGCTCTCTGCTCTCTAGCAGGGACTTTCGTGGGGGTAAAAAGGTTCTCATGAACTAATTTTAGTACCGGCTCTTTTTGGTGTGAACGCGATAAAAGAGGCTAACGTCCACGCTAGCTTCCACGCTAGCTGCTATATGTTTTGCATTGAGGTGATACTTGAGGCTTGATGTGCTGCGGTGGTATGCAAATTCCTTTTTGCATAATTTGCACACAACCGTGCTCTTATCGACGCTTCCATCCATCCGTTTTTTAAAACAACATTTCCCACTGTTGTTCACTGTGGTTTGTTGTTGTCTGAAGCAGTGCCGTATAATTATATATATAATTATATATATTATTATACGGCTCTGGTCTGAAGTCATGAACGTTAGTTGGTGCTCCAGTATAATCGGTACGCCTGAAACTCATCCAGTGAGAAACGTTCCGCGGTGCAAAAATAAGTGCGATTAAAATGCGTTAATTTTTGTGTAATTAATTAATCTTAATTAACGCGTTAAAGTCCCGGCCCTAGTTAAAATCCTACCTAAGTGGGAAAGGACAAACATATGAGCATCAGAGCACCAAGAGGTAATGCATTAGTTGAATTAAACGTTACATAATAACATAAATCTGCAGAATACATATTAATAAAGCTGTAAAATAAATACTTCTTCCACACTGGCTTTAGAGGAGTGTGTTTTTCAGACGTGTTATTTTCAGGCTGATGATTCTCTGTTTTCTCACCGCTGGCAATACTTCCTCTGGAGACAGAAGAGCGCCGTCACTGCTTTACTTCACATGCTTATATAACGCTGAGTCTGTTGGACCGTCTAATAACAAGGGACTTTGTTCTTTTACACGGGATACAGATTGATCACCGTGTTAGCTATTAGCGTTAGCTCTCTGGCTTTCTCCAGTCACTCTAAACAGTGTTGACGTTTACTCAAGTACTGTATAAACGTAATTTACTAGTATTTCCATTTCATATTTCTACTTTATGCTTTTCCACACACACACACACACACACACACACACACACACACACACACACACACACACACACACACACACACACACACACACACACACACACACACACACACACACACATACCATGTACACATCACTTCAGGGGACATTACATTGACTTACATGCACTTCCTGGAGACTTATCCTAACCTTAACCATAACTAACACATGCCTAACCCTAATCCAAACCTAACCAAGTCTTCACCCTAAAATTAAGGATTCCCCTCATGGGGACCTCCAATTTGTCCCCATAAGGGAAGCCAGTCCCCACACGTGACTGTGTAAACAGATTTAGGTCCCCACAAGTATAGTAATGCTAGGCCACACACACACACACACACACACACTCACACACACACACACACACACACACACACACACACACACACACACACACACACACTCACACACACACACACACACACACTTTATGCGTTTTCTCAACTATCTGACAGCTTTAGTTAGTATATTATAAATAAAATAAATACAAATGAATAAATTGATAAAAAAAAAAAAATTAAATGAAATAAAAAAAATTAAACTAAATAAATAACATTAACATAATGACATTTATAATACTAATGTAATTTATTTATTCATTAGAATTATTACATTTTTAATAATTATGATTAATGTAATTTAAATTAAAGTCATCAAAGTTTGCTCCACCTTTAAAATAAATGAATTAAAATGAATTGAAACTATTTAATTAATAATATTAATATATATTTATTTAATTGTATTATATTATTTGAGTATTTCTACACTGTGGTATTTCTACACTGTGGTATTTCTACACTGTGGTTAAAGATCTGAGCACTTCCCCCTCCCCTCTCTCTCTCTGGCAGTGAGGATGGAAACTCTGACGCTTTCCTGATGTTCTGGCTCCAATCGATCTGTCCTCATTTTCTCTGTTTCCTTCACCTCATCAGATCTCTGTCTTCCTCTACTCTTCTTCGAATGACTTCCATCCCTCCAGGTCCACATGGGAAAGGTTATAAGAGATCTTAACGTGTTGTTCTACATCATAAAATACGTCAGTATATATACCCCACTGGTGGATTTAAAAACTGCTGCTAACAAGTGTCTAAATGAGACGACAAAACGTCATCACGCCCAACATTAGCTGCCTTTAGCTTAGCGGTGGTGACGTGAAGTCATGTGCCCGTGCTGTAGTTCCTTTATAGCCCAACATTAGCCACCTTTAGCTTAGCGGTGGTGACGTGAAGTCTTGTGACCGTGCTGTAGTTCCTTTATAGCCCAACATTAGCCACCTTTAGCTTAGCGGTGGTGACGTGAAGTCTTGTGACCGTGCTGTAGTTCCTTTACAGCCCAACATTAGCCTCCTTTAGCTTAGCGGTGGTGACGTGAAGTCATGTGACCGTGATGTAGTTCCTTTATAGCCCAACATTAGCCTCCTTTAGCTTAGCGGTGGTGACGTGAAGTCATGTGACCGTGCTGTAGTTCCTTTATAGCCCAACATTAGCCTCCTTTAGCTTAGCAGTGGTGACGTGAAGTCATGTGACCGTGCTGTAGTTCCTTTACAGCCCAATATTAGCCTCCTTTAGCTTAGCGGTGGTGACGTGAAGTCATGTGACCGTGATGTAGTTCCTTTATAGCCCAACATTAGCCTCCTTTAGCTTAGCGGTGGTGACATGAAGTCATGTGACCGTGCTGTAGTTCCTTTATAGCCCAACATTAGCCTCCTTTAGCTTAGCGGTGGTGACGTGAAGTCATGTGACCGTGCTGTAGTTCCTTTATAGCCCAACATTAGCCTCCTTTAGCTTAGCGGTGGTGACATGAAGTCATGTGACCTTGCTGTAGTGCCTTTATAGCCCAACATTAGCCACCTTTAGCTTAGCGGTGGTGACGTGAAGTCATGTGACCGTGCTGTAGTCCCTTTATAGCCCAACATTAGCCTCCTTTAGCTTAGCGGTGGTGACGTGAAGTCATGTGACCGTGCTGTAGTTCCTTTATACCCCAACATTAGCCACCTTTAGCTTAGCGGTGGTGACGTGAAGTCATGTGACCGTGCTGTAGTTCCTTTATAGCCCAACGTTAGCCCTTTACTTCAGAAATCATAAAGTGGTGTTAACATGTGGAGATTATCCTGCTGAACTAAACGTGTAAGTATCATAAATGTTGTTTGACACAGAGATTATTTTCTGCAGTAATCCAAAGTCACATGGAGGAATCCCATTGACTCTCTGTGTGTTGAATCCTGGTTTTGACCCCCTCATCATTCCCTGACATCATAGAAAACAGCGCCGCCTCTGAGTCATCAAATAAGGACAGGAGCTGTGTGAGACACTCATATAAGGACAACGAGGGTGAGAGAGGGCGAGCTGCTAACATGTACACACACACACACACACACACACACACACACACACACACACACACACACACACACACAAAGTGCTGTGTCATGACTGTATACACACAGTGATATACACACACATTACGGTGATTTGTGAACAAGAACATAACTCTGATGTCCCCGTATAAATAATTATCATTAATAATGTATCTGCTTATAAATACTGCAGGGAAGATTAACTGTGTGTGTGTGTGTGTGTGTGTGTGTGTGTGTGTGTTTAATACATGGTAACAGCAGGGGCCAGTTTGATTCCTGAGCAGGTAGCACACCCACCACCTGCTCACAGCTCACACACACACACACACACACACACACACACACACACACACACACACACACACACACACACAACACACACACACACACACACACACACAAACACACACACACACACACACACACACACACACACACACACACATACAAGTACTATCAGCAAATTGTATGTAAAGTATTTCAAGTTGTTGGTATATGGTGGAATCTATAACATGATATGTTAGACTGTGTAAAATGGGATTGAAATGCAGGAGAAGCCTACATTACATCATATTGAACAGTGGTGGAATAAGGCTTTTACTTTTAAAGCATAATCTAATATAAGTAACATTTTAAAACCAACCCAAAACACAACTATCAATTAAACGCCTTTAAACTTAAAAGCATTTCTTCTTGTTCTAAAAGTATGCCTTTGTTTACTTCTGGATAGTGACAACACTTTGGAACCCTCGCGTGTCTATTGGCTAGCGCTCCAACACATTGTATGTCGTAAGGGGCGGGATATCGCTAAGTGGTTGACCAATCACAACAGAGCCGGCCAGCTAACCAATCAGAGCAGACTGGGCTAATTTGGACGTAAACTGTT
>NW_022992246.1:35000-43224 GCF_902827175.1 Gymnodraco acuticeps
TTACTGTACTTAAGTACATGTTTCTGGTATCAGTACTTTACTCCACTACTTATTTTTCTGACGACTTCTTACTTTGACATTTTGAACACAAATACCTGTACTTTCTACTTCTTACATGTTGAACTCAAATACCTGTACTTTCTACTTCTTACATGTTGAACTCAAATACCTGTACTTTCTACTTCTTACATGTTGAACACAAATACCTGTACTTTCTACTTCTTACATGTTGAACTCAAATACCTGTACTTTCTACTTCTTACATGTTGAACTCAAATACCTGTACTTTCTACTTCTTACATGTTGAACTCAAATACCTGTACTTTCTACTTCTTACATGTTGAACACAAATACCTGTACTTTCTACTTCTCACATGTTGAACTCAAATACCTGTACTTTCTACTTCTTACATGTTGAACACAAATACCTGTACTTTCTACTTCTTACATGTTGAACTCAAATACCTGTACTTTCTACTTCTTACATGTTGAACACAAATACCTGTACTTTCTACTTCTTACATGTTGAACTCAAATACCTGTACTTTCTACTTCTTACATGTTGAACTCAAATACCTGTACTTTCTACTTCTTACATGTTGAACACAAATACCTGTACTTTCTACTTCTTACACTGTTGAACTCAAATACCTGTACTTTTCTACTTCTTACATGTTGAACTCAAATACCTGTACTTTCTACTTCTTACATGTTGAACTCAAATACCTGTACTTTCTACTTCTACATGTTGAACTCAAATACCTGTACTTTCTACTTCTTACATGTTGAACTCAAATACCTGTACTTTCTACTTCTTACATGTTGAACTCAAATACCTGTACTTTCTACTTCTTACATGTTGAACTCAAATACCTGTACTTTCTACTTCTTACATGTTGAACTCAAATACCTGTACTTTCTACTTCTTACATGTTGAACATCAAATACCTGTACTTTCTACTTCTTACATGTTGAACTCAAATACCTGTACTTTCTACTTCTTACATGTTGAACACAAATACCTGTACTTTCTACTTCTTACATGTTGAACTCAAATACCTGTACTTTCTACTTCTTACATGTTGAACTCAAATACCTGTACTTTCTACTTCTTACATGTTGAACTCAAATACCTGTACTTTCTACTTCTTACATGTTGAACACAAATACCTGTACTTTCTACTTCTTACATGTTGAACACAAATACCTGTACTTTCTACTTCTTACATGTTGAACACAAATACCTGTACTTTCTACTTCTTACATGTTGAACACAAATACCTGTACTTTCTACTTCTTACATGTTGAACACAAATACCTGTACTTTCTACTTCTTACATGTTGAACTCAAATACCTGTACTTTCTACTTCTTACATGTGAACTCAAATACCTGTACTTTCTACTTCTTACATGTTGAACTCAAATACCTGAACTTTCTACTTCTCACATGTTGAACTCAAATACCTGTACTTTCTACTTCTTACATTTTGAACACAAATACCTGTACTTTCTACTTCTTACATGTTGAACTCAAATACCTGAACTTTCTACTTCTCACATGTTGAACTCAAATACCTGTACTTTCTACTTCTTACATTTTGAACACAAATACCTGTACTTTCTACTTCTTACATGTTGAACCCAAATACCTGTACTTTCTACTTCTTACATGTTGAACTCAAATACCTGTACTTTCTACTTCTTACATGTTGAACTCAAATACCTGTACTTTCTACTTCTTACATGTTGAACTCAAATACCTGTACTTTTCTACTTCTTACATGTTGAACCCAAAATACCTGTACTTTCTACTTCTTACATGTTGAACTCAAATACCTGTACTTCTACTTCTTACATGTTGAACCCAAATACCTGTACTTTCTACTTCTTACATGTTGAACTCAAATACCTGTACTTTCTACTTCTTACATGTTGAACTCAAATACCTGTACTTTCTACTTCTTACATGTTGAACTCAAATACCTGTACTTTCTACTTCTTACATGTTGAACCCAAATACCTGTACTTTCTACTTCTTACATGTTGAACTCTAATACCTGTACTTTCTACTTCTTACATGTTGAACTCAAATACCTGTACTTTCTACTTCTTACATGTTGAACTCAAATACCTGTACTTTCTACTTCTTACATGTTGAACTCAAATACTGTACTTTCTACTTCTCACATGTTGAACTCAAATACCTGTACTTTCTACTTCTTACATGTTGAACACAAATACCTGTACTTTCTACTTCTTACATGTTGAACACAAATACCTGTACTTTCTACTTCTTACATGTTGAACTCAAATACCTGTACTTCTACTTCTTACATGTTGAACACAAATACCTGTACTTTCTACTTCTTACATGTTGAACTCAAATACCTGTACTTTCTACTTCTTACATGTTGAACTCAAATACCTGTACTTTCTACTTCTTACATGTTGAACTCAAATACCTGTACTTTCTACTTCTCTCATGTTGAACTCAAATACCTGTACTTTCTACTTCTCTCATTTTCCAAACAGCTGGTTCCTTTAGTCTGAATGTGTGTTTGATGCGTGATCATTATTATTTAGAGTCATTGCGTGCCTATTGATTTGAACACGATCCGTGTATCCATCATTTCCTGGTCTTCTCTAAAGAAGAGGGACCAATGGAAACGTTGTCATGTTGCCGTTGTTCAGCATGGAAACATTCATTAGCTAACAATGACATTATTGTTCTATTAATATAAAGGGAGGTCAGGTACTCTTTAAAACAGCTGCTAGCTATGGGTACTTTTTACTGAAGTACATTTCAAAGCCTCTTTACTTTGACTTGAGTAAAGAAGTTTAGTCAGTACTTCTACTTTTACCAGAGTATTTTTAAAACACGAGTATCTGTACTTCTACTTGAGGAAAGGATGTGTGTACTTTTGCTCTCTCTGTGTGTGTCTCATTGGGGTCCTGGACCTAAAGTAGGAGAAGAGTTTGTTTCCTTGTAACAAAACACAGCGATGCAGATACCTGGAGACAAAGTGCGTGCAATCAGAAGCTACTGAATATCTTATTATACGATATGCAGATCGTCCAAGAGGGGAAAACCCTTTGATGCATTTTACGGTGCGTTTCCATATTTGTTTTTGCAGCTTGAATAAAACAGTGCATTTGAGACAGCTGCATCACAGTTATCGTCCTCATTAGTTCTGGGATAATGGAGTTTAGTGTCTGACCTCCAGAAGGTCTCAGACTGCCTCTTGGATTAAAGCCAAGAGACATGTGGAGGTGACTGAAAACACCAAACAGCCTTTAAACAGGATCAGTGCTGGAGCTTTATATTGATTTGTTATTTAATGGTTTGGCTTTTACAATTAGTAGTAACGCGTGATTTAGCACTTGTATAATACTCATATAATGTTAAACTTATACTTATTTAAGCGTCCTTGAGCATTAGGAAAAGCGCTATTAAAAATCCCATGTATTATTATTATTATATATGAATGTGATTATTAATAGAAACCCACCAAGTAATCCTTTAAAAGAGACAGTGTTTGAAGACAGACCAAACTCAAAGCAAGCTAGCTTACACTTATATAAATATCTCTAATTCCTGGATTTCCATGAAGTGTTTGAATGCATCATCATCATGGGATCCCAGTTTCCTCTCTACTGTCTGCGCTGTTTAACATCAGGGTAATACGACCACAGAGAAGCTCTTACAGATCAACGAGGGTCAAAGACTGCCTTTAGGGTCAATGGTTAAAGAGCAGAGGGCAAAACACTTGCAGCTAAACCACACACACACACACACACACACACACACACACACACACACACACACACACACACACACACCATGTATACATCACTTCAGGGGACATTACATTGACTTACATGCATTTCCTGGAGACTTATCCTAACCTTAACCATAATCAACACATGCCTAACCCTAACCCTAACCAAGTCTTCACCCTAAAATTAATGACTCCCCTTGTGGGGACTCGCCTCCCGTATGTCCCCATAAGGGAGGCGAGTCCCCACACGTGACTCTGTAAACAGATGTAGGTCCCCACAAGGATAGTAATGCGAGGCCACACACACACACACACACACACTTTTAAACTGTAAGATGTTAAAGAACTGCTTTGTATTTTTGCATTTAGTTGCCATTTATACTACTCGTGCATATCTATAGCTGCCTAAAATGTATATTAAAAAATACATTTACATTTATTTTATGTATTATATATTTTACAAATATTTTATACATTTTTTTATTATTTGATTTTTTTAAAATTATTAATTAGATTTGTATTTTATTTTTCATTATTTATTTCTCTCTTAATATTTCTTTTTTTTGTCTTGTTTTGTGTATTTTCTTTACCTTTTTAGTATTCAATACAATAAAGTATTAAAATATATGTATACAAATATATAAAAATATACATTTAATGATGCCCTCGGTTCGTGCATGAAGTAATTTTATACCAAGAGAGTTTTGCTCAGAGCAAAGAGATGTTGAGAAAATAGTGTGGGACTAGGGATGCATATCGTTGACTTTTTTACGATACCGATACCACTGAACGATACCGATACTCAACCGATACATATCGTGATACTTTGAAAATGTATCATCCCACAATTACTCCCATGAAGCGCTTTACGATATAGTTCACATGTCAAATGAATATTAAATTCAATTGTGGGACTTCTTGGACCTTTTAGTTCTGAACAAACAATGAAAAATACATAACAAATATGAAGAAAACCGATTATGGAATATCTTTTATAACACATCAGGTGTGCCGCGTGAATAGCACATCTTGTCAATGCAAACAGACCGTTATAGCACCGTTATAATTAATGTTAAACCTGAGATTCGACTAGAGAACAAATACATAATAGAATACCTTTGCCTCGTCGGTGCTCTCAGCCCTCCCTTCCTCTGACTCGTTCCAACTCCTGCCTCCAAACTCTGCTGCAGAAACTCTCCTCTCTACTCTCTCATCCTCTCTGGACTCGCTCTGTCCTCTCACATCTCGGCAGGCTCGTCAGTCCCCTCCTGCTCCCTGGCTAAATGATGCACTGCGTGCTAATAGAACCGTCCTTCGGGCAGCAGAGCGGAAACGGTGGAAATCCAAACACCGTGACGACCTCCTAACCTATCAAGCTCTCCTCTCCTCTTTCTCTGCTTCGATCTCTCAGGCAAAAAGCACTTTCTTTCAAGATAAGATCCAATCTTCCTATTCCAATCCTAAAAAACTATTTCTCCATCTTCTCCACCCTCTTGGACCCTCCCAAAGCCCCTCCCCCCTCCTCACTTCTGTCAAGCGACTTTGTTACCCACTTTGAAAAAAAGGTTGATGATATTCGCTCTTCTTTTTCTGACTCACCTTTACTCACCGCTGGGTCACCAGACCCTTCTTCCACCAACACACTAACCTCCTTTTCCCCTCTCTCTCCAAGTGAGGTTCTTACCCTCATTACCTCTGCCCGCCCTACCACCTGTCCTCTGGACCCTATCCCTTCAAACCTCCTTCAGACTATCGCTCCTGATATTCTACCGTTTCTCACCCATTTCATCAACACTTCTCTAACTTCTGGTCACTTTCCAAACAGTCTCAAGGAGGCAAGAGTAAACCCTCTCCTAAAGAAACCCACTCTCAACCCGTCTGATGTTATAAACTACAGGCCTGTCTCTCTCCTCCCGTTCCTGTCTAAATCACTTGAACGCGCTGTCTTTAAACAACTCTCCTGTTATCTCCATCAGAACAACCTTCTGGATCCGCACCAGTCTGGTTTCAAGGCAGGTCACTCCACAGAAACTGCTCTCATTGCTGTCACGGAGGAACTGCACACTGCCAAAACTGCATCCCTCTCCTCTGTCATCATCCTGTTGGACCCTGTCTGCTGCATTCGACACGGTGAATCATCAGATCCTCCTTCGCACTCTCCTAAGAACTTGGAGTTCAGGCTCTGCACTTTCCCTCCTCACCTCATACCTGAAAGACCGTACCTACAGGGTGACTTGGAGAGGGTCTGAGTCCGACCCTTGTCAATTAACTACAGGGGTCCCTCAGGGCTCTGTTCTCGGTCCCCTCCTCTTCTCCCTGTACACAAACTCACTCGGATCAGTCATTAGCCCGCATGGTTTTTCTTACCACTGCTACGCTGATGACACCCAATGAATTCTGTCCTTTCCCCGCTCAGAGACCCAGGTCGTCGCATGCATCTCTGCTTGTCTAGCTGACATCTCTCAGTGGATGTCTGCTCATCACCTCAAGCTCAACCTTGACAAGACTGAGCTGCTCTTCCTCCCGGGAAAAGATTGTCCCACTCTTGACCTAACAATCAACATCGGCACCTCAGTTGTTTCCCCGACTCAGACTGCAAGGAATCTGGGTGTGACCCTAGATAACAACCTGTCCTTCACTGCAAACATCGCTGCTACAGCCCGTTGCTGCAGATACACGCTTTACAACATCAGGAAGATACGTCCCCAGCTGACTCAGAAAGCGACTCAGGTTCTGGTCCAGGCTCTCGTCATCTCACGCCTAGACTACTGCAACTCCCTCCTGGCTGGTCTACCTGCATGTGCCATCCGACCTCTGCAGCTCTTCCAGAATGCAGCGGCTCGCCTGGTCTTCAACCTTCCTAAATGTTCCCACACCACTCCGCTCCTCCGCTCCCTTCACTGGCTTCCGGTAACTGCTAGAATCCACTTCAAGACACTGGTACTTGCGTACCATGCTGCGAATGGATCTGGCCCTTCCTACATCCAGGACATGGTTAAACCGTACACCCCAGCGCGTGCACTACGCTCTGCATCAACCAAACAGCTCACTGCACCCGCACTGCGAGGGGGACCCAAGTTCCCATCGGCGAAAACACGTGGGTTTGCTGTCCTGGCTCCAGGATGGTGGAATGAGCTCCCCATTGACATCAGGACAGCAGATAGCTTGCACATCTTCCGGCGCAAACTGAAAACTCATCTCTTTCGACTCCACTTCGAGCGATAGAACTATTAACGAAGCACTTTTATACTAATAAAGGACTGGCTTATCTAAAGCCAGTTGAGTAGCACTTGAAATGTATTGGCTCTATGAAGCCTGATGTACTTTATGATTCTGTTTTCTTCAAGGTTGTATTTTGTTGGTCGAACGCACTTATTGTAAGTCGCTTTGGATAAAAGCGTCAGCTAAATGCAATGCAATGTAATGTAATAATGGTCATGAGATCTCGGCATTGCACAAACAAACAAATCTCATCTTTAAAATCAACATTTGCCTTCACTGGTGAGAGAAAACAATCACAGTTCATTTGTGGGACTTTTTTCTAGTATTGAACAAACAATGAAAAATACATAAAATATGAAGAAAAACGATTATGCAATTTAATTTATAACACCCGCCATCACGGGCCACGGACTCACTTTTAAAATTAATTAAAAAAAAATATATATATATATATTTTTTTTTAAAGTATCGAAACCGGATCTGATTTCGGTACGGTATACCGTAGCCACCAGTAACCGGTATTTCGGTAATACCGGATACCGGTATGCATCCCTATGTGGGACGACATATTTTCATATTGAAATAAGTAATGTCAGGGTTTTTCGGGCCATAAGTATGGAGGAACAGGGAGAAGACATCACGTGGTCTATTTCGTTGCTTTCAGCCTCAAAATGTGCAAAAAACATTGAATGAAAAGTCGCTGTCACACTTTTTGTGACAGCGACTCCCGTATGTGTTTACGTCACAAACAAATACGTATTCATACCGGAAGAAATGCACTTGGAGGAAGTTGTAGATAACATTTGCACTGCTTCATCTTTTAAACTCAGCATATGCAAATCCAAAGCTGGCTTCAAAATAAACAAAAACCCTGCAGTTGGAGAAGTGATGAGACGACATAAAGACTGGCTGATTACTTGAATTCATTGATTGCTTCGTGAATTGCACGTGTGGTACGCAGTGTGTTCGCATGTTGATCATCTCTCTGGGAATCGCTCGTCTGTAAAGTGTGTTTTCTCTGAGTGTGACGACGATACAACCGGTGGTGTCTCTTTGATTACAGACCTCAGGGCAACACACACTGACCTCATCACACACACACACACACACACACACACACACACACACACACACACACACACACACACACACACACCCACACACACACACACCACACCACTGACCTCATCACACACACTGTCCTCATCACACACCCACACAC